>NC_139070.1:2644641-2735750 GCF_965140915.1 Aythya marila | reverse complement strand
GGGGGGGGTCAGGACGGGGGGAGCCCCCCCCCCGCGACCTGGGTCCGGCCCCCTCAGAACCCCCCCGTGTGGCTTTGGGGGCTCCTGGGGGCACGGGGAGAGATCCCAGGGGACACAGGGAGGGGCTCTCATCCCTCTAGGTCACCGGGATGGGTGTGTGTCCCCCCCCCAAAGAAAATCAGGGCATTCCCCCCCCCAAAAAAAATATCAGGGCGTTCCCCCCCAACCCCAAAATGGGGGCACTCCCCCCCAACACACCCTGCCCATGCTGGAGGTCGGGTGCTGCCATTTGGGGGGGGGGCACCCAGGCAGCGCCAGACCACCAGCACTGGGGGCAGGGAAGGGTTTGGGGGGGGTTGAGGTTTTTTGGGGTGGGGGAGCCCCACCGGGACCCCCCCCACTCACCGTCACGTCGCACCAGTACTCGCCCCACCTGGTGATGGGCTCCGGTGGCAGCCGCAGCGCGTGGGGGGGCACGGCCACACGCAGCTGGGGGGGGGGCAGGGGGTGAGGGGGGGGCAGCACCGGGGGCCGTGCCCCCCCCCACGATCCCGTTAACATCTGAGCCCCTCAGAGCCCCGTCCACCCCTGCACCCCCCCGGGCACCGGCCTGGTGGAGCTCGGGGCCTCCCCCCACGGCTCCGTTTGCACCGGGGGGGTGACGGGGGGGGATCTGGCCCCCACCGGGGGGGGTGCAGGCGGGGGGGGCACTCACGTTGCGCAGGAATTGCCGGGCCACGATGTCGGGGGTGAGCTCCCAGCGGACGTTGTTCTTCATCCCCACCTCCAGGCGGCAGCTCCGCAGGAACTGCAGGGTCTGGGGGGGGGGCACGGGGGGGGCAGGGGGCGCCGGGGAAGGGCACGGGGGGGGCACGGGGGGGGGCAGAGGTGTCAGGGGGCAGTGGGGTGGCTCCCAGGGGAGCCGTCCCCGGGGGATGGAGGAGCCGGTCGGGGCTGGGGCTCTGTGCTCTGAGCCCCCCCGTGCCCCTCCATGCACCCCCCCGTGCCCCCCCCCGCCCCCCCCTCACCTTCTCTCCGCTCTGTGTCTGTGTCACCTCCGTTGTCCCGGCCTCCTGCTGCTGCTGCGGGGGGACAGGACCGAGGGGAGGGGGCTCAGGAGGGGGCCGGGACCGGGACCAGAGCCCCCCGCAGCCTCTCTGCACCCGGACTGGGGCTCGTTACCGGGGTTCCCGGGGGGGGGGTTCCCGGGGGGGCCTCACCTGCCGCTCCTCCTCGAACAGCCTCTTGTTCTCGGGGGACGCGTACACGGCCAGCCCCTGCGGCAGGAGCTTGTTGCGCCCCAGGGACTTCTTCACGAGCACGGTGTCACCGCGGGTCCCCAGCCCTGGGGGGCGGCGGCGGGGTCGGGGGGGGGCAGCCCGGTGGGGGGACCCCAACCCCCCCCCGCGGGGACGCCCCAAACCCCGCCGCACCCCGGGAGCGAGCCCCAAACCGGTCCCGGGGCCGCAGCCGGGCCCCACCGGGGGGTTCGCGGCTCTCGGTAGCGGCACCGGGACCCCCCGAGCCCCCCCCGACCCCCCGGTACCGGCCCCCTCCCCCCCGCCGTACCCTGCACGGCCCGCGTGAGGATGAGCTCCAGCTCGGCCTTGGGCAGGTGCTTGCCGTCCTCCAGCAGCCGGTACACGCGGTGCCGCCGGGGGTGCAGCCGCGGCGCCCGCCCCTCGCGGCTCAGCGGCACCGGCCACCAGCGCTCCACAACCACCGTGCCCTGCGGGGGGGGGAACCGGGAGGAACGGGGCGGGACGGGTCAGGCCGGGCCGCTCCCAGCTCCCCCCCGGCCCCCCCCGGCCCCCCCCCCGGAGCCCCCCGGCCCTCACCCGGCCGTGGCTGAGGCTCAGGGCCCGGCTCAGGGCCCCGCCGGCCGCCAGCCCGCGGCCCCCCGCCGCCACCGGGCCCAACATGGCCGCCCCCAGCCGGCGCCGCGAGGACCCCCGAAGCCCCCTCCGCGGGGCTGCCCCGCCGCGCGCCTGCGCCCAGGGAACAACGCGCCTGCGCAGAACGACCCCGCCCCCCCACACACCGGGCTGCTCGGCGGGGCGCGAGGACCCCACTGGGGGCTGCCCGCAGAGCGCCTGCGCCCGGTGCCGCCCACGGGGACCCCGCCCACCCCGTCCCGGTTCCCCCCGGTCCCGGCGGGGGAAGCTCCGGTTCGGAGGCACCGTCACACCCCGGGGCTACCGGGACCGGGGCCGGTGCCGCCCGGGGCAGAGCTCTGGGATGGAGCCGGTCCCGAGGGCCCGGCCCCGCACACCCCGGGACTGCCCGGTACCGGCTGCCCCCCCCCCGGGAACCCAGACGGGCAGAGCCCGGCGCTGCCGTCCCCCGGTGGCACCGGTTGGGGCCCGGTGGTAACGGGGGGGGAGGCTCAGGAGGCACCGGGGCCCGGAACCGAACTTTATTGAACCGAATCTGCCCCCGCCGCACAACGGGGCTGGGGCAACAACAACAAAACGCAACCGAACGGAGCCCCCAATGGGCCCGAGGGGGGGCCTGTGGCCGGGACCTCCCCCCCCGGGCCCGGGGCAGCACCGGGGGGAGCCCCCGCAGCCCCGGGGGGGGGTTGGGGGGGGCCGGCATCGATCCCCGCGGCCCCGAATTCTCCCTGGACCGCGGCTGCCTCCGGGGGGGGTGCCCCGAGCCCTGGGAGCGAGGAGAAATTGGGGGGGGGGGGGGTGAGAGTGCGGCCCCCCCGGCTCAGCCCCGCACGGGGGCAGCAGGGGGGGAACGGGGCGAGTGGGGGGAACCCACCTGAGGGTGCCCGGCCACCTCCTGCCCCCGGGGGGGTCACGGGGAGCTCCCCTCCGCCACCGGGACAGCACCGCTGCCGGACACGGGGCCGCCTTCTGCAGAGAGGGGGGTCAGAGATGGGGCCCCCCCACCCCGGAACCCCCCACCCGGGACCCGGGACCCCCCCACCCCAAAGCACGGCCGGGGCACACCCCGGCCCCTTCTCCTCCCCCCACCGGGGACCGGGGCCAGCCCTGCCCGGTCGCTGCTTACCCGGGGGGCTGAGGCAGGACGGGGTGGGGGGTGCCGGGGTGGGGGGCTCCTCGCTGGGGCTGCCCCGGGGCTCCGGGAGGTTCTCCAGGGAGGCTCCGGTGCCGTCCTCCTGCACGGGAACAGCCCCGTTACCGGCCCCGGCCCTGCTTGACGGGGGGCTGAGCACACCGGGACCCCCCCCAGCAGCCGCCCCGCCGCGGGTCCTCTCACCGGGGTGGTCTCTGTCCCCCACCGCAGTGCTTCATCCCCTGCCGCCTCCTCTTCCTCCCACTCCTCCTCCTCCTCCTCCTCCCGTGGCCGTGGCGCAGCGTGGCCCAACCGCACCAGCTCCGCCGCGACGTCGAGGTCCTGGGGGATGAGAACGGGGGGAGTTTGGGGTCAGGGGACGAGGAGTTTGGGGCTGGGATGAGGAGTTTGGGGTCTGGGATTTGGGGTCGGGGTCAGGCTGACCTCGTGGCTCAGGGAGATGTGCGGCCACGTGCGGGGTCCCCGCCGGCCGTAGCTGCAGATCCTGGCCCGCAGCGGCTTCCAGCGCGCGCAGTGCGTCAGCTGCTCGAACGCGTCCAGCGCCGCCTCGGCCCACTCGGTGCCTTTGGGGGGTTTGGGGGGGGCCCCACGGAGTGGGGTCGGGTCACGGACCCGGACCCGGACCCCTCGGCCTCCCCCTGTCCCCGCCGTGCCCCTTCCCCACTCACCCACGGGCGCGACGCCGGCCAGGCTGCACTCGATGGCCTGGAAGGGGAGGCTCAGGAAATCGCTCCTGGGGGGGGGGAAATAAACCAGGCTGACCCCAAGCAGCCCCCCTGGGGGCTCCCAACTTCCCAGGGCTGCTGGGACCCCCCCCCCAGCACCCCACAGAGCCCCCTCCCCAGCAGGGTGGCCACGAGACCCCCCGAGGGCTCCGGGGGGGCGTCGAGGGACCCCATCCCCGTGCCTCCCCCCACTCACCGCAGGGCTCGCAGCGCACCGGGCTGCGCCTCGCCGTTGTCCCCAAAATCGACGTAGTACAGGTCCCAGCCGCCGCCGGGCAGCGCTCCCAGCACCCGCGCCCGGTACCAGGCCCCGTCGGCCCCGTACGGAGCGGCCACGATGTCCCCGGCCTGCACGGCCGCCGGCTCCGCCTGTGGGGACGGGGAGCGATGCACCCCACGGGGCCGGGGCGCGTGGTTTTTTGGGGGGGGGGGGGGGTGCAGGGGGTTTGGGACACCCCCCCCGGGGTCTCACCGTGCGGCCGCTGCCCTCGTAGTAGCGCGACATCTGCGCCGTCAGCTGGTCCAGCTGCAGGCTGCGCTCCCCCACCAGCTGCACCCAGAAGTGTTCGGGGTTCTCGGCGGCCGAGACGTAAACCTCCAGGGGCTCGGCCGCGGGGAAGCCGAATTCGGGGCTGGGAACTGCGGGATGCGGGACGGGAGCCCCCGGGGGGGGTCCCCAGGGGGAGCCCGGGGTGAGCGAGGGCAGGAGCTGAGCCCCGCATCCTGCCCAGGGATGCGCCCCGGAGCTCCCGGGGGACTCGTGCGGCTCCCACTGAGCTCCCCAAGTGGGACCGGGGGGCACCGAGCCCCCCAGGGACACTCAGAGGGGTCCCAGCACCCCGCAGCTCCCCCCAAGCCCCCCCCACACCCAATTCCCCCACTGCAGCCCCCCTGGGATGAGGCACCCCGTCTCCTACCTTCGAATTTCGGCACCGCCACCTCTGCCCCCACCGCCAGCTCCTCCGGGGCCTCGCTCTGCCCCCCCGGCTCCTCAGGGGGCCCCTCACCCAGCAGGGCAGCGACGCCCCCGGGCCAGCCCCCGGCTCCATCCCCGTCCCCGTGCTCGGGGGGTGCCGGCAGCGCCGCTTCCCTGCGGCTGCCCAGGGGCTGCTTGCGGTGGCCCCGCGCCGCCGCCGCCCGGGCCAGCTCCTTCCGAAAGGCGTCGTCCTCCAGCAGCTTCTCCACGATCAGCTTCTGTGGGGACGGGCACGGGGATGGTTGGGGGGGGGCCGTGCCCGTGCCACACCCGGGGCCGCCCCAGCCCCGCGGGCCCCGCTCACCTTGGCGGCCG
The DNA here is from genome assembly GCF_965140915.1 of Aythya marila. Lineage (NCBI taxonomy): Eukaryota > Metazoa > Chordata > Aves > Anseriformes > Anatidae > Aythya > Aythya marila. The sequence continues at coordinate 2,730,686 of NC_139070.1, read as the reverse complement.
CCACCTCGCGCCGTGTCCCCGAGAGGCGGATGAGCCGTGTCGGGGCCGTGCCGGCCTCGCTCCTGCGCTCGCACTGCACCTTGGCCCCCGAGCTGAGGCAGATGCTCCGCACCGTCTCCCCGCCGCGGCCTGCGGGGACCCCGGGGCTGGGGGCTGACACCGCCTGCAGCCCCGGGACCGTGGCTCCTGCTCCCCACGGAGGCTCCAGTCCCATAGCCCCCAGTCCCATATTCCCTGGTCCCATAACTTCCAGTCCCGTAGCCCCTGGTCTCATAGCCCCCAGTCCCATAGGCCCCGGTCCCATAGCCCATGGTCCCATAGCCCCCGATCCCTTTATCCTCTGGTCCCGTAGGCTCAGGTCCCATAGCCCCTGGTTCCCTTCCCCTCTAGTCCTGTAGCCCCTGGTCCCGTAGCCCCCGGTCCCTTATCCTCTGGTCCCACAGCCCCCAGCCCCACAGCCCCCACCCTGGTGGGAAGCAGCGGAGCCCCCAGCCCCACTGCGTGTCCCCGCGGCGGGGCAGTGCGGTACCGATGATCCTGCCCACGGCCGTGTGGGGCACGCGGAGCTGCTCCAGCACCGGGACGCTGTCGGCCAGGACTCGGCGCACGGCGGCCTGGGCCCGGCAAACCTGGCCCGGGGACCCCGCGATCAGCAGCAGCCGCTCCGCGCCCCCCCCTTCCTCCTCCTCCTCCTCCTCCTCCTCCTCCAGGGCGATGCGCGCCCCGGTCTCCTGCCGGAGCTGGGGGGCACCGGGGGGGGGGTGTCAGCCCCGGGGGGGCCCCGCCGAAGCTCCCCCAGCCCCCCCGTGCCCCCCGCCCGGTGCTCGCCTTCCTGATGGTGGCTCCCTGGCGGCCGATGAGCGCCCGGACGGCCGCGCGCGGCACCCGCACCTCCGCCTCCAGCTCCTCGGCACCCACGAAGGTCGCGCGGTCCTCTGGGCACCGGGGGGGGGGGGGCAAAGGGGGGGTCACCGGGGGGAGGGGGGAGCCCCAGGGGGGGTCTCCAAAGGGGAGGAGGGTCCCCAGGGGGAGAGGGGTCCCCAAAGGGGGGCGGTGCCCAAAAGGGGGGGGTCTTCAAGGGGAGAGGGGGTCCCTAAGGAGAGGGGGTCACTAAGGGGGAAGGGGGGGGTCACCAAAAGGGAATGGGGTCCCCAGAGGGGGGGGCAACAGGGGGACCCCAAAAGGAGGGGAGTGCCTGGGGGGGGGGGTTCAAAGGGGGGATCCCCAAGGAGGGGGTCCCAAGGGGGGGGTCCCCAGGAGGGTTCCCAAAGAGGGGTCCCTTGGGGGGTCCCCAAGGAGGGGTTCCAAAGGGGGAGTCTCCAAGGGGGGTCTCCAAAGGGGGGTCCCCAAGGGGGGTCCCCGAGGGGGGTTCCCGCCGCCCGGGGGGGTCCCGCACGCACCTCTCCCCTCGCGGTACCGGCGGTACACGATGTAGAGCACGGCGGCGCCCGCGGGCAGCCCCAGCAGCACGGCCGCCTTCTGCAGCCCGCTCAGCCCCGGCCCCCCCCGCGCCGCCATGGCCCCGCCCGGGGCACCGGGACCGGCACCGGGGGGGGGGTGGGAGCCGCGCCCGCTCTGCTCCCGCTCCCCGCTCCCCGCCGCCGCCAGCCCCGCCCCCCGCCCGCCCCCCCGCCAATCAGCGCGCCGCTCCGCCCCCGCCCCGCCAATCGGGAGGCAGGGGGGCGAGGAAAGGAGGCGGGGCCGCGCACCTGCCTCGGAATGAAGCGGCCAATGGGAGGCGCGTGGGGGCCCCGCCGCAGCCAATGGGAGAGCAGCTGGGGGGGCGAAGGCGCGTGGGCCCGCCCCCAGGGCTGGGGCGGGGCGTGGGGGGGCCCCACGCGTGTCCCCCCCCCCGGTGCCCCCCCCGTGCCCCCCCCCCCACGCGTGACAGACCCCACGGCGCCGCCGTTTCCCCCCCAAATCCTTTATTAGCCCCCGGGGGAGGGGGGTCCCGGGGGGGTCCCGGGGGGGCTCAGCGGGGGCCGGGGGCGTCGGCGTCGGCGGCGAAGAGCTCCCGGTAGAGGGGGGGGAAGGCGGCGGGCAGCGCCCCCGGGTGCAGGCGGCGGAAGGCCTGGAGCTGCTCCACGTGCTGAGAGCACAGCGCACGCAGGCGGCCCGCGGGGGGCAGCTGGGGGGGGGCACGAGTGTCACCGGGGGGGGTGGGGGGACACCCGGGGGGTGACCGGGACACGGCACACGCGGACCCCGTGGGAGCCGCTGGGGCTAGGAACGGGGCAGCCCCCTGTGGTCACCCCTATGGCCGGGCACCCCCCACGGCACCCCCCAACCCACAGCACCCCTCTGACCCCCCCCATGACACCCCATGTCCCAGGACACCCCCCCCATGGCACCCCTCTGCCCCCCCAACACCCCCTGACACCCCACGGCACCCCCATGGCACCCCTTCAACCCCCCCCGACACCCCATGTCCCACCACCACCCCCAACAACCCCCCCCCATGACCCCCCCATACCCCACGGCACCCCCCATGCACCCCACAACACCCCCATGCCCGTGCCCCCCTGTGCCAACTCCAGTGCCCCCCTGGTGACCCCCCGGTGCCCCCCCGGCCCCCCCAGGCCCCCCCTCCCCACGCACCCTGGCCAGCAGCCCCTCGCGGTGCGTTTGGCGCAGCAGCAGGCGGAAGGCCACCTCCAGGCGCCCCCGCAGCCGCGCCACCTTCGCCTGCTCCTGCAGCCACGGGCGGTCTGCGGACACGGCACCGGCACGTGGGGGCGGGCGGGGGACGGGGGGGGACCGGGGGGGGGACAGGGTGAGCATGGGGACGGGATGGGGACAAAGAGGTCTGGGACAGGGACGGGGCTGGTGACAAGGATGGGGACAGGGACAGGATGAGGATGGGGTCGGGGTGGGATGGGGTTAGGGTGGGATGGGTGTGGGGACGGGATGTGGTGGGCAGAGGGATGGGGGTGGAGAGGGACAAGGATGGGGACAGGGACAGGATTGGGACGGGGACGGGGCTGGTGACGAGGATGGGGACAGCGCTGGGACCATGATGGGGTGGGATGAGCGCAGCGATGGGGACAACGGGACGGGGACAGGGACAGGGATAGGGACAGGGATGGGGATGAGGACCCCACAGAGACCACACTGGGGCCAGGACGCCCACCCCCACCACCCAGCACCCACTTTGGGACAAAAGGGCAGGGATTTGGGCAAAGGCTGGGGGAGGTTTGGGGGGTGGGGGGCCCTCACTGGCGTTGACGAGGACGATGGCGCAGAGGAAGGCCACCTCGCTCTCCGAGAGCCGCAGCGCGCACAGGCTCTGCGCGAAGTCGAAGATGGAGCCGACGAGCTCGTGGCAGCCTGGGGGGAGCCCTCGTCAGCGGCCCCCCCGGGGGCACGTGGCACCCCCCCGCATCCCCCCCGTGTCCCCCCCGGTGTCCCCGTCCCTACCCAGGGACCTGAAGAGCTCGGTGCCCGCGTACTTGCCCTCGAAGAGCACGGTCCGGTTGTCGGGGTTGAAGGCCCGGCACATGCGCACCAGCACCACCTCCATGGCGCCTGGGGACGGGGACGGGGATGGTGGCACCGGGGGGTCCCGAGCCAGGGCCCCGCGGTGCAGTTTGGGGGCGGGGGTGCCCCTGTGGCAGCAGCCCTTGGGACTGCCACCTCCCCGGGGGACCCTGGGGACTGTCACCTTCAAAAAGGGACCCTTGGGGACACCACCACCCCAGGGGGACCCTTGGGACTGTCACCTCCCAATTGGGACCCATGGGACTGCCACCTCTCTACTGGGTCCCTTGGGGACTGTCACCTCCCTGGGGGACCCTGGGGACTTCCCTCTCCCCAGCGGGGTCCCCGTGGCCCCTGGGTGCTCTCCCCACCACCCTGCTGGGACCAGCGCACCCCATAGCACCCACCGCCACCCCCCGTGCCGGGACCACCCCATCCCTGGGGGACCACCCTGCCCCAGCAGCACCGCGGCAGCCTGCAGGGACCGTGTCACCCATGGGTGCTGGGGGGGGGTCCGGGGGTGTCCGTGGGGGCCGTACCGGCCTTGAGGAGGACGATCTGGTCGTTCTGGCACAGCTCCATGAAGCCGCGCAGGCGCTTGGCGAACTCCACCACGTGCTGGATGGCCTCGGTGAGGCGGCCGGCGCAGCGCTCCCACATCTCCTGCATGGGCTGCGGCCCCCCCATTCCGTCACCTCGCGGCTCCCCCCACCCAGCACCCATCACCCAGTGCCCCGGGGGGGGGGGTCCCACCTTCCTCTGGTAGGCGCAGATCTCCTCGCGGCTGAAGGTGTCCCAGCGGCGCTGCTGCAGCTCCTCGGCGCGCGGCTGCGAGGTCTCGCGGTGCGACCGCAGCACGTCCTGCGCCAGCAGCTCTGCGGGCACCGGGGTGGTGGCAGGGGGGGGGGGCACGGCTGGGGGCAGCCCCCCCATGGGGATCCATGGGGACCCACGGGGCCGGCTGCCCCAACACTGAGCACCCGTGGGTGCCGGCTCCCAGCAGTTTGTGGCACCCAAGGGTGATGGGGCCGGGTCCCACCACCACCGAGCACCCATGGGTGATATAGCCAGGACTCCCCAGCTTGTGGAACCCATGGGTGATAGGGCCGGGTCCCAGCAACTTGTAGCACCCAAGGGTGATGGGCCCAGCTCCCCCCACTTTGTGGCACCCATGGCTGACGGTGCCAGCTCCCACCACCCCCAAGCACCCAAGGGTGCCAGCCCCAGCCCGGCGACTCACCGATCTCCATCCCGGAGCACGTGGGTGACTCCAGGCTGCTGCCGACGTCGGGGCGCGGGCACAGGTCGGGGCCGTCCCTGTCCCTGTCCCTGTCCCCGTCCCCGTCCCCATCCCGGTCCCGGTCCCGCGCAGCCCCCTCCCGCCGCTCGCCCTCCGCCTCCGTGCCGGGGCTGCAGGCGGCCCTCCCCTCGCAGGGCCCGGGGCACCCCGGGGTGCCGGTGGGGGGCAGGGGGTGGCCGCAGCACCCCGGCAGCCCCAGGGCGAAGGCGGCGCCCCCCTGGGCCGCCCGCTCCCGCTGCCGCTGCTCCAGCTGCTGCTGCACCTCGGCGTGCAGCCGGTCCCGCTGCTTCTTGGACATGCGGCCGAACTTGACGGCTGCGGGGACACGCGGGGACATGTGGGGACACGTGGGGACACGTGGGGACACGCGTGGGTGCGTGCCCCCCCATGACCCCCAGCCCCACATAGCCCCGGCACCGCGGCTTTCCAGCCCCATGTGCGGGGTCCCCGGAGCCCCGTTGCCTCCAGATGCCCCCGGCCTCCTTCCCCGGGGGGGCAAATGGGCCCTGGGGTCCTTGGGGGGGTCAGGGGGGAGCGGTGCCGGGGGGGCACCCAGCAATGGGGGGGCACCCAGCAACGGGGGGGACCCTATGATGGGGGGGACCCTATGATGGGGGGCACCCAGCTATATAGGGGTGCACGCAGTGATACGTGGGGGTGTCCCCCTATTGCTGGGGGGGGGTTCACATTTGGGGGGGGGCTCGGGGGGGTCACCCACCGTCGCGGGACATGCCGAGGCGCAGGCACTTCTGCAGGCGGCAGTGCTGGCAGCGGTTGCGGCTGGCGCGGTCGATGGGGCAGTTCTGCTGCCGGCTGCAGGCGTAGCTCAGGCTGCCCTGCTGGCTGCGCCGGAAAAAGCCCTGCACCGGGGGGCACCGCCACGGGGGGGGGGGGGTCACCAAAAATACCGGGGGGGGGGGGGTCAGCACCACGCCGGGGGGTCACCGTGGTGCCGCCCCCAGCACCCCCGGTGTCCCCTGTGCCCGCAGCGCGCTCACCTTGCAGCCCTCGCAGGTGATGACGCCGTAGTGGATCCCCGAGGATTTGTCCCCGCAGATCTTGCAGGGGATCACCTCGATGTGGGCTGCGGGAGGGAGGCAGCGCGTGGGTGCCCACGGCCCCCCTGGGCTCACGGGGTCCCCATCTGCCACCTATGGGACCACCCCGTGCCACCTGGGCGCCCAAGTGCTCTCCCTGGGGCTCCCGTGTCCCACGGGGAACCACGTGTCCCCAGCAGGCACCCAGGGCATCTATAGGTTCATGGGGCCCCTATGGGATCCCAGGGCCCCTGTGGGATCCCACGGCCCCTATGGGTTCAGCTGCCCCACGTAGGTGGCTCGCAGGTCCCACGTAGGCTCCATTGTCCCCAAGGGCCTCACGTGTCCCCACCGGGCTCACGTGTCCCTCGTGGGTCCGCGTGTGTCACCGCGCGGGCTCACGTGGCCGCGGTGGCCATAGGTGCTCCCTGCGGGCTCACGTCTCCCACAGCCTCGCCTCGCCCTGTGGGTTCCCGTGGCCCCACAGGGCTCACGTGGCACTCACGGGTTCCCTCGCTGCCCAGAGGAACGCACGCGGGCCCTATGGGCTCCCACGGTCCCTATATGATCCCACGGTCCCTATAAGCTCTCATGATCCCTATAGGCTCCCTTGGTCCCTATAAGCTCCCACGGACCCCCATTGGCTCCCACAGACCCTCTATAGGCTCCCACGGTCCCTATATGCGTACGTGTCCCTATAGGTGTACGTGTCCCTCGCGGCTCACGTGTCACCCCAGGGCCTCACGTGGCACCCCAGGGCTCCTGCGGCCCCTCTGGCTCTCACAGCCCCCCCCCGGCCTCAGATGTCCCCAAGGGGCTCAGCCCCACCCCACCCCCCACCATGGCCTCCCGGTGCCCCCCGTGTCCCCCCCAGGGTGGGCCCTGCAGGGCGCGGGGGTCCGGGGGGTGCCCGGGGCCGGCGGCTGCCGAAACCACAGCGGCAGCGAGCGCCGGCGAAGCCACAACTGGGACACGGCCCCACCTCGCAGGAAGGCGCCCGCCGCCCGCCACGGCCCCGCTGCGCCCGTGGGGCACCCCACGGAGAGGGGGGACGGGAGGGGGCGACGGGGTGGGGGGCACACGGGGATGGGGACACTCAGGGATGGGGACACCAGGGTTGGGGGACACCGGGGTGGGCGATGGGGACACCCAAGAATGGGGACCCCCAGGGATGGGGACACCGGGGTGGGGGACACTGGAGCCACCAGGGGTGGGGGCGCCGGGGACAGGGGCTGCCCCAGGGACCACAGATGGGGGACACTGGGCTGGGGGTGCTGGGGGGCACCAGAGGCTCAACCCTGGTGACACCAGAGCCAAGGGGACACTGCGAGGGGGACGGGGGGAGGGGACACGACCCCAGGCCCAGGGGGTGCCCCAGACCCCGCCAGCCCCCAGTGCAGGCACCAGGAGCACGGCTCGTTAACGAGGCCTCGTTAGCAGCACCCGCAGCCCCAAAGCCCGGTAAGGGCGATGGGGATGGCTCCGGTCCCCCAGAGCCACCGGCTCGTCACCCACGTGTCTGCTCCTCACACCTTGCACACGCGTGTGCACACTCAAGGAGAGCCGGGCACACCTGGGCACACCCCTGCAAGCTGCTGCACGCTCGTGCGCTTGTGCAAGCTCACACACGGCCGTGCCCACACACACACACACACAAAGTGCTCGCACATGTCACACACACTTGCACACGCTGCTACCCGCACACACACACACACTTGTGCACGCTTGCACGCGCCGGAACACGCCCGCCAAGGCTCGTGCACGCTCCTGGGCGCCGGTGCACGCACGCACACGCACACCTCTTCCTCCCGGGGCCGAAGCCGCTTCGTCGGCTTTTTCCACCCGACCCAGTTTTGGGGCCGGGGGGGGGGGGTGGGGAAGGCCGCCCTCGCATCCGGGGCTGGGCACCGGGACCCCCGCGGCGGCGGCGGCCGGAGGGGCCCCGGGAATTCGGGGCTTTGACTCAGCCGGGCCCGGCGCCCGCATTACTCAACGGTGCCGGCGGCTGCCAGGAAGCGCCGTTTCGGTGCCGCTCCTGCCGGGAACCGCCGGCGAGAGGTCGCCGAGGTCTCGCCCGGCCGCCCACCCCCCAGCACCTGCCCGCACCCGCTGCTCCCACGGCGCCGGCTGCTCCCGGCACCCCTGGGTGCTCCCTGGCACCCTGGGGACCCACCGGCACCACCAGCGCTGCAGGGACCCTACAGGACCTGTGAGCCCCATGGGGACCTGCTGGCATCCACCGGTGCCACTGGCACCCACCGAACCCTGCGGGGACCCAGGGGCACCCATGGGCCCCGTGGGGGACCTGGTGGCCCCGTGGGGGATCCGGTGGCCCTGTGGGCACCCGCTGGTGGCCTTCAGCCCCCCAGGCACCAACCAGCACCCAACAGTCACCCATTAGTCCCTTGGGGACTTGCTGGCTCCCAGTGAGCCCCACCGGCACCCAGTGAGCCACACGAGCTTCCAGTAAGCCCCAGCAGCACCCAGTGAGCCCCAACAGCACCCAGGGAGCCCTACTGGCACCCAGCGAGCCCCACCAGCTCCCACTAAGCCCCACCAGCTCCCAGTGAGCTCCACCAGCATCCACTGGCACCAACCAGCCCCATGGGGACCCACTGGTCCCTGTGGGCACCCAGTGACCCTGTGATGCGGGGGGTACCTCGGGGCCGGGCTCCCACCCCCCAACAGCGCAGCGCAGCCCAACACGTCACGGCAAAACACGCCGTGCCACGGGCCAACACGCCACGGCACAGGCCAGCGCGTCACGGCACGGGCCAAGACACCGTGACGCAGCGGGAAGTGGCTCGGGCAAGGACCCGGAGCCCCGGGACCCCCCGGGCTTCCACCACGGCACCCCCGGGACCCCCGCGCCCTCCCCTCCGGCGGGGGTCCTGCCACCCGCTGGGCGGTGACTCAGCGGTGGCGGCCGGGTCCCCTCCGCCCCGGGCCAGACGCGGGGGTGGCACCGGCGGCGGCGGCAGAGAAAACCCCGGCATGGGGCCGCTGGTGGGGCCGCGGGGCCCCCATGGGTTCGTGGGGCCCCCCTTGGGGACGCGGAGTCGGGGCAGCTGCACCCTCGGCGTCCCCGGTGCCGACGGAGCGGGGACCGGGGGGTGGCCGGGGAGCGGCGGCGGGGCCGGGGGGGTGGTGGTGGAGGCTTTGCGCCCGTGCGGGGCTGCGGCTGCTGCCCGGAGCCACCTGCGTGTCCCCGGCCCCGTCCCCGTCACCTGCACCAGCCCCGTGCACCTGCCGGCACCGACCACATCTAACGCGCGTGTGCCCGGCCCCACAGGTGCGGGGGGCACCCATGGGTGCTGGCGGTGCTGGGGCGCGCGGCGCCGCCGCCGCAGGGAGGGGAGGGGGCTGCCGGTGGCCGCCACACGGCTGGGACACGCGGCAACACGCGTGCACCCCCCGACACGCGTGCACACGCTGCTTAGGTGTGTGCAGGGACACGCTGCGGTGTGCACACGCAGCAGCACACATGCACATGTGGCAACACGGCAGCACACGCGTGTGCACAGCCAAAGTGTGCCCCGGAGCACGCTGTGGGGGTGTGATTGTGCCGACACGCTCGTGTGAGCTGCACAACCCGTGTGATGGCAGCACCCGTGGTGCACGGGGCACTGCTGGCTCACAGCGCTCTTGTGCTTGCACAAGCATGTGCACGCTCCTGTGCACGCTGCCATGCATCTGTGCACACACACGTGTGCTCACACACACACACGCCTGCCTGCACACTGCCCCTGCACACATCCATGTTCCCGTGGGGCACACTCACCGTGCACACCCCCAAAATGCTTCCTCCTGCTTGCACGAGCACCTCGCTGTGCCCACACGCGTGCACACACACACGCACACCCCCCGTGTGCCCACACCCAGCTTTGCCCCCAGACTCTGTAGGGCTGCGTGCACACGCGTTCCCTCTCCTGTTCCTCCACACTTGCACACGCACAGAGCTGCCCCAACACACTTGCACACGCGTGCCCACAGCCATCAGCGTGCACATCACAAGCCCACCCTCTTGCACACACCCCACACCCCTTTGCACGCTCTTTGCTCCACCAGCTTGCACACGCACACCCTCCATGGTCCTCCACAGCCGCACACACGCATGCACTCCCCGTGCATTGCACACTCACACACTCACACTCACACTCACTCGTGCAGGCTCCTCCAGCTTGCACGCACACACCGCTGCTCCCCAAGCACCCACCTCTTGCACACGCTTGCACACCCCCCTCCTTGCACACCGCAGCACCCACCCTGCTGCTCCCACCTGCACGCACAGCTCTGTGCACGCACACGCGTGTGCTCACCCCGCCCAGCTTCCCACGCGTGCACCCCCTCTCTGACTCCCTTGCACGCCCGCAGCCCCCGGCCCGCCCGCGCCCCCCGCCCGCAGCCCCCCGCGCGGGCCCTACCTCGCATGGCGGCGGCGGCGGCGCGGGCGGCGCGGTGCCGGGCGTTATAAGGGCGCCGGGGCCCCCCCGGCATCCTGCCCCCCCCCCCGGCATCCTGCCCCCCCCGGCCCCACGCACTGGAAATTTCCGACTTTCCACGGCGCCGCGGGGGGGAAACTGAGGCACGGGGGGGAGGGGGCGCGGCTGGCCCCAACCCCCCCCACCCCGCGACCGCTCCGACCCCGACGCGCCACGGGGGGGGGGGGCCGCGGCCACGCGCGATCCACGGGACCCCCCCCCACGGGGCACGCGGCCGCGTGGGGTGCCGAGACCCCCGGCCGCGGGGGGGAGGCGTCGGGACCCCCCCTCCCCGCCGGGCTGCGGGGGGGGCGCCCGTGGGACCTGCGCATCCCCGGGGCGCCCACGCGTGGGGGATGCCCGTGGGGCCCCCGCCGGGTCCCCGATGTGCGAGGGGGGCGTGGGGCTCGCCCGTGGGGGGGCCGCGGGGCGCCACGAGGGGGGCGGGGGGGGGGGGGGGGCGGCCACGCGTGTCCGTGTCCGGGGGTCCACGGGGGGCGCCCGGCCCCGCCCACTCCCATCGTAACCACGCCCACTCCGCATAGCCCCGCCCACCCGTACATAACCACGCCTACCCCCTCCAGGCCCCGCCCCGTGTCCCTGACCCCGCCCACATCCTCAGGCCACGCCCACCGCACCACCTCCCCCGGGCACTGCCCCTGCCCCACCCACAGCCCCGGGGCAGGGGGGACACGGGGGGGGGGACAGGGACAGGGGATGGGGGCCACAAAATGGGGCTGGGGACAGGGGAAGGGGGCACAGGGTCAGGGTCAGGGCCAGGGTCAGGGTCAGGGTCAGGCCCCGCGGTGCCGCCCCACAGCGCGATGCCCCCGAACCCCACAAAAGCACCAGGAGCCGAGGCCGTTGTTTGTTGGCTGCCAGCGCTCTGATCCGGGGGCTGCCACCAGCAGCGGGGGGGACACACGGGGGACACGGGGACACCCCTGCCCCCCCCCCATCCCACCCCCCCACGGGTGGGGCCACGGCGTCACCGGGTGCTGCAGGCGGGCCGGGGGGACTTGGTGGTGTCCAGCTGGATGAAGAGCCCTGCGGGAGAGAGGGGGGGGTGGCAGGGCGGGGGGGGCACTGGCACAACCGTCCCCCACCCCTGTGGTGCGTGGTGGTGGCAGCGGGTGGCACTGGGGGGGTGGCAGCAGGGCACCGGCACCCCCCCCCGTGTGCCACCCGGCATCACCCTGAGACGGGTCCCAAGGGTGCGGGGGGGCTCTGCGGGGAGGCTTTGGGGCTGGGGGTGTCGGTGTCCCCGTCCCCCCGGTGCCCCCCCGCCCTCACCGGTGGCCTTGGCGTGCAGCGTGTCCCCCGCGGCGCCGCGCACCTCGCAGGACAAGAAGAGCTTGCGGCCCTCGCGCCTGTCCACGCGGCCGTCCACCAGCACCACGGAGCCCAGCGGCACGGGGCTGCGGGCACAGCGCGGGGTCACGGCACGGGGGGGGGGACACACGGGGGGACACCCCCACACATGCACACAGTCCCCGTCACCGCGTCCCCGGGGTGCCACTCACGCCAGGAAGTCGATGCTGAGCTGGGCCGTCATCACCACCCCCGCGGCGTCCAGGGCGCACGTCCCCAGCGTGGTGTCGATGATGCTGGCGATGGCACCGCCGTGCGTGAAGCTGCGGGGACAGGGGCGAGGTCGGGACGGGAGGGGACAGAAGGGGACAGGAGGGATGGGATGGGATGGGGCAGGAGGGGATGGGGCGGGAGGGACGGGAGGTGATGGGATGGGACAGGATGGGATGGGACGGAACAGAACGGGATGGAACGGGATGGGATGGGATGGGACGGGATGGGGCAGGAAGGGACAGAATGGGACAGGAGAGGCCAGGAGGGGACATGTGGCGCTGGCACCGGTGGCACCTACCCGGGGTGCCCCTCGAGGTATGGCCCCAGCTGGCAGAGGCAGAGCACGCGGCCGCTGGCGCTGTGCAGGAAGGTGACGTACTCGAAGCCGGCGCCCTCGGTGTCCAAATTGCGCAGGAACAGCCGCGTCCCCGTGCCCTGCCCCACCGCCACTGGGGACACGGGGACGCGGGGACGGTGAGGACGGGGACCCGGGGGCGCCCTCCCCTGCCCCCCCCGCCGCCCCTCCCCGCCCGGGCGTCACCTGGGAAGTGGTCGACGACGTTGCGGTAGGAGGGGACGCGGCGCCAGGAGCCGTCGGCGGTGCCGCGCAGGAGGCGCTCGTGGTGCTCCCGCATCGCCACGCTCCAGCTCCCGTTGGGCACCGCCAGGTCCTGAGGGGACGCACGCCCCGAGCAGCGCGCCTGGGGACAGGGGACGGGGACAGGGGGAGACGGACAGGGGGACAGGGGACAAGGGGACGGGGGGACAGGGACATAGGGACATGGGGACAGGGGGACGTGGGGCACAGGGCAGAGGGGTCACGGGGACATGGGGATACGGGGACAGGGGGACAGGAGGATATAGGGACACGGGGCACAGGGACATGGGGATATATGGCCATGGGGACACAGGGACAGGGGGACACACAGGGGGAGGAGTGGTGGTGACAGCGGGGTCAGCGCTGGGGACACTCCAGCTCTGGGGAGCAAGGGGACTTCGGGGTGGGTCCCCAGTGGGGCATCCCCTCTGTCCCCATGTCCCCACCCCGCATGCCCCGGTTGCTGCCCCTTGTCCCCACCCCATGCCCCATGTCCCTGTGACATGACCCCGTGTCCCCACCCCGTGTTCCACACCCCACGTCCCCACACGTCCCTACACGTCCCCATGTCCCCACCCCACGTCCCCACCCCATGGACCTGTGCTCCCCATCCCATGTCCCCGTGTCACGTACCCATGGCACCACCCCGTGTCCCCACACGTCCCTACATGTCCCCACGTCCCCACATGTCCGCATCTCCCCACCCCCTGTCCCCATGACCCCATGACCCCACCCATGACCCCATGACCCCCCACCCCCCGGTCCCCGTCCCCCACTCACGGTTCCCGCGCCCCGGGGCCGTCCCCGTGCCCGCAGCGCCCCGGCCACGACCCCGCGGCCCCGCCACAGCCACATGGCGCCGGCGCTGACGTCACGGCCGCTGAGGGAGACCCGGCGCTGACGTCACAGGGCCGCGGCGGTGACGTCAGCCCGGCTCGGCGGAGCTCCCGGCGGCTCGGGGGTCAAAGGTCAGCGCGGCGCCCGGTGCCCCCTGACCCCGTGACCTTCAGCGCCCCCCGCCCCGCCCCCACCCGCGGCTCCCGCGGCGCCGCGCGACCTCCGGACACGGCGCCCGCCCGGCCCCGCCCCGCCCCCCGCGCCATCTACATCACAGGGAGGGGGCGTGGCCAGCGGGAGGGGGCGTGGCCAGCGGGAGGGGCGGGGCCTCGGCCGCTTCCGTAGTGCCCGCGCGCCCCCGCCCCGCCCTGGGGGCGCCTGGGGGGCTCCGGGGGTCCCTGGGGGGTCCCTGGGGGGTCCCCGGGGTCCTCCCGCCCCCACCCAGCCCCCCAGGGACCCCCCCGGGGGCCGGCGCTGCCCCACAGCTCCCCCCGGGGTGCCCCGCACGGCTCCGTGCTGCCCCCAAGGGGCCCCGCTCGGCTCCAGCCGCCCTACGCGGCCCCTACCGAGCCCCACAGCGCCCCACAGAGCCCCTGGGCTCCCAGGGCAGCCCCAGAGAGGCCCCACAGACCCCACACAGCCCCGTGCAGCTCCTCTGGGCCCCACGCAGCCCCTATGTGGTCCCACACGGCCCCTAATGTGAACCCCTACAGCCCCTATGAGATCCCCCACAGCCCCCATACATCCTCGTGCTGCTCTCAGCAGCACCACAGCCACCCTACACAGCCCCACACACCCCTCACAGCCCCACACACCCCTGTATGGCCCCTACAGGTGACCCGTACAGCCCCGTACAGAGCTCCACAGCACTCCCAGCCCTGTGTGGGCCCTATAGACCCCCCACACCCCCGTCCAACCTCCATAGGTCCTCTCTAAAGCCCTGTACGGCCCCCGAAGCCTCCACCCCACCCCTCTGGTTTACTACGGGCCCTACAGACCCCCCCACACCCCCCCACCGCCCCATTAGGACCTCACACAGCCCCGTAGGCGAGACGGGGACACGAAGGAACCGGGGACCCCGGGGGGACCCCACAGAGGGAGGCAGCCGCGGTGTCATACAAAACAGCTTTATTGGGGGCCGGCGGGGGCCGGGGCGGTGCCGGGGGGGGGGGCACCGGGGGGGGGGCTTCACTTCCTGCCCTTCTGCTTCATGTGCACCACGAAGTAGTCGTTGCAGGCGATGGTGAGCCCGGCCACCAGCGAGAAGAAGCTCTGGAAGCCCACCTTGCCGTCACGGCACTGGTCCAGGTCCTTCATGATCTTGTCCAGCGCCATGGGGTCACGCTGGTTCTGCGGAGGGGGCGCACAGCCAGGTCACGGCCCTGTCCCCCCCCAGATTTATTTTCAACCCCCCCATAGGATTTATTTTTTCCCCCCCCTCTCACCTCCAAGAAGCCGGGGAACTCCTTCTCCATCAGCACCCGCAGGTCCTCCTTGCTCAGGTGGTTTTTGTCCCCCGCGTACTTGTGGAAGGTGAACATCAGCGTCTCCATGGCCTGCTCCATCTGGGACGGCATGGCTGCGGGGGGGGCTCCGGGGGGGCTCCTGGGGGTTCTGGGGGGGGGCACAGCAGCGCTCAGCGCACACCCGGAGCTTTCCACCCGGGTGACTCAGCTCCGGGCAGCGGCCGCAGGGTGGGGCCCGGGGGTGGGGGGGGTGGAGAATGGGGGGGGGGGGGGGCGTGCTGTGGGTGTCCCCCCCCCTCGTCCATTTCCCCCCCCCGTTATAGGGCACCCTGGGGAACCCCGGCGTCATGGGCTGGCTGAGTCACGGGGGCGTTTCGGTGCCTCCTCCCTGGGTGGGGCTCAGCCCCCCCCCCCCCCTTGGATTCCCCACATCTGGGGGGGGGACACACCCCATGCAGCCCCCCCTGCGGTTTTGGGAAGGGAAGCAGAGATTGGAGATTTGGAGGGATGTGAGCGGGTTCTGGGGTGCCCCCAACCACCGCCGTGACCCCCCCCCAGTCCCAGCTCAGCTGCAGGGGACCCCCTGGTGTTGTGGGGGGTGCGGGGGGGTCCCAGCTTGGTTTTGGGGACCCCCCCGCGGTTTGCGGCGTGGCCCAGGAGCTGCCCGCCACCGGAACAGGAACCAGCCCAGCCCTCGGGGAAAAACGGGGGGGGGGGGCACCCTCTGCACCGCAGGACCCCCCCCAGGGCCCCCCCAGCCCAGGCTGAACCCCCCCGGGGGCAGCAGCGCTGAGGGGGGGCTGCAGCCTCTTGGGGAGGGGGGGGGGACACCCCCCAGGGCGCCCCCAAACTTTATGGGATATTGGGGGGAGTGCCCATGGGGGGGGAGAGGGAAACCCCTTCTAAAGGGGGGGCAGGATTGGGCTCCCATTGAATGGGGGGGGCAAAATCGGGTCCCCCCCGATGGGAAGGGCGGAATGGGGGGGTTCCTCTAGGAAAGGGGGGGTCCCCTACAAACAGGGGGTCCTCTAGGAAATGGGGGGGTCCCTCTACGAACGGGGGGGGTCCGGATTGGGGGCTCCCTCCAAGAAAGGGGGGGATCCTCTAGGAAAGGGGGAGGGGCAGGACTGGGGGTCCTCTAAGAAACGGGGGGGGGTTCTAATAAAAGGGGGGAGGGGGCAGCATTGGGGGCAACACCGCCCCACCCGGGGGCTCCCCCCCAAAATGAGGGGTGCGGGACCGGCCCCCTCATAGAGCGGGGTGCAGGACCCGGGGGGGGGGGTGGAAGATTTTGGGGGTGTCCCTCGGGACGGGGGGGGGGGGGGGACCGGGACCGGGCCGGTACTCACCGGGCGGCGCGGAGCGGGGCAGTGGCGGGGAGCGGCGCCGCCCGGGATAGGCACGGAGGGGGCGGGACGGCCCCGGGGGGGGGTCCGGGTGGGGGGGGGGGCAGGGCCTCGGGGTGGGGGGGGGCTGAGTCAGCCGCGACCCGCCCGGCCCGGGCCCGGCCCTGCCTGGCACCACCCTGGCCTTGGTGCCCCCCTCCCAAAAAAAAAAAAAAGCGCCCCCAACCCCCCCCAAAAGCGCCCCCGACCCCCCCAAAAAGTGCCCCCCCAAGAGTGCCCCAGACCCCCCCCATTCTGTCCGTCCATCTGCCCCCCCCCCAATCCGTCCTGCCCCCCTCCCCTCCTGCCCCCCCCACCGGGTACAGGGACCCCCCCCGGGGCCACCCTGTCTGAGCGCACCTCGGCACGATGGGGGGGGGCTGGGGGGGGGATTAGCGGGCGCAATTAGCGCTAATTAGCGGCCCCGGGGCAGCAGCGGGCGCGTGGCGGGGCACGGGGCCAGCGGCCGCCCCCGCAGCGCCCCGGGGAGCTCCCGGTGCTGGGGCGGGGAGGGCACGGGGGGGGCACGGGGGGGTTATTGGGGGGGGGGAGGGCATGGGGACCCCCCCCGGGGCCCTGCGGACCCCAGGGGATAAATGGGGGGGGGGTCCCGGGGGGTGCAATGGGCAGGGCAGGCGGGGCCCCCCCGCACCCATGGGTGCTGGCGGCCTCCCCTGGCACGGGGGGAAGGGGGGGGCCTGGGCTCGGGCCCCTCTCGCTGGGGGGGGCTCCTCCAGGACCCCCCCTCCCCAAAATGCCCCCCCCATGTGCCCCTCCCCACCTTCAGCTCCCCCCCTCACCCCCCCCATACCCCCAGGGCCGGAATTCCCCAGCCCCCCCCCCAGTTTCTCCCCCCCTCACGTAACCCCCGGGCCCCCCCCGTCACCCCAAGGCCCCCCCCAAACACGGGACCCCCCCCCCCAGCCCCCCGCCGCCCTCCCGGCGCTCTGCCCGCACTCAAGATGGCGGCGCCCCCCCGTGGCCCGCAATGGGCACGAAGCCGCCCGGCGAACCCCGCCCGCCCGCTCCCAAGATGGCGGCGGCGGCGCGCGCCCAACCGGGCGGGCGGGCCGCCGCCTTGCCAGCCTGCCCACACCCAACATGGCGGCCGCGCCGCAACGCTCCGGAAGGGTGCTGAAGCCGGCGGCCCCCTCCCCGGAAGTCCCCGCCCTCCTGCCCTTATCCAACATGGCTCCTCTCCCCCCAGCTTTCCCAACGGGCGTGAAGCCGGCGAGGTGCGCGGGGCCCGGATGTGGGCGGGGCCTCGAGGGGGGGCGGAGCCGGATGTGGCGTCGCGCCGCGAGAGCCGCCCGCGAGCGGGGAGCGGAGCGGACGGAGCCAACATGGCGGCGCCGAGCCTGGCCCGGCCCTGACGGGAGGCGGCGGCGGCGGCGCCTGGGCCCGGGCAGCGGCGGCGGCAGCGGCTCGGGGGGAGCGCAGCGGGGCCGAGCGGGCGGGCATGGCGGCGGCGGCGGCCTAAGGCGAGCCGCGGCGGCGCCTGCGGTGAGGGCCCGGCCCGGCGGCAGCGGCGGCGGCGGCGCCTGACAGGCCCCGGCCCGGCCCGGCCCGCGAGGCCTCGGGCGTGGAGGCCGCGGGGGGGCCCCGGGGGGGCCGCAGCGCTCAGCCCGCGGGGCCGCCCCCCCCCCCCCTCGGAGCTCCCCGGTCTCGGTGCCATCCCCGCACCCCCCCCCCCACCGTCGGGCCGTGGTTCCGGGGTTCCCCCCCCGCCGGTTCCCGAGCGGGGCCCGGGGAGGCTGCGGGGAGCCCCCGGGGTGGGGCCGAGGCCTCGGGGGCGGCTGCGGTAAAAGGGGGGGAGCGGGGCCGGGGCTGAGCGGGGCCGAGAGACCCCTCGGTGCCCGGCTGGGGCCCTGCCGGGGGGGAGCGAGGCCGGGCACGGAGCTGAGACCCTGAGGGAGGGGAAGGGATGGGCTGAGGGCTGCCCCGGCCCGCTGCAGGAGCCCTGTGCCCGGTGCCGTGACCTGGGGCAGCGCCTGGGGGTGCGGTAGGGACCGAGCAGGGTTTTGGGGTGCTCTGAGCACCCACCCCGCGCTCGGGAGCCACAGGGAGAAGGGAGCGGGGTCACCCCAAACGGCCGGGGGCTGGGAACGGAGCGGCCCAGGGGAGCCTGAGGCTGGGCCTGGACTTTCCTCCTCCTCCTCCTCCTCCCCCCCCCGTGTCCGTAAGTTATTTCAGGGTGAAGTAGGGAAAAAAAAAAAGAGAGAGAAGGTTTGGGCGTCAGAGTTGTGCGAAGGAAACGCCAACAAAAGGACTCGTGGGGGGCTGCTGGCAAGTCCACCAGCTCGAGCAGCGAACGCCGAGGCCTGGCGCTGGAAGTTTGGCTCTCCCGGCAGCGGAGCCGCCCCGAGCCCCCCGGGGGGAGCCGAGGTGCCGGTGGCGGGCGCTTTGCTTAAAGAGCCGAGGAGAAAAAGGGGACAGAGGCCTGCCCAGAGCTCCTGCTTGGCTGCTGCGCCCCGCTCGGATACAAGCGAGGCCCGCGGAGCTGCTCCTGCAGGTTGGTGCCGCTCCCCCCCCGGCTGTGCCCTGCCCTGCCCCTTGCTTGTAGAAGGCGCCCACCGGGCTGGGGGGGGATTGGGGGGGCTTGGGGGGGGCTGGGGGTGCCGGGCTGGGGGGCTGTGGGGGCTGTGTTGGTGTTGGGAGCCACGTTGGGGCTGGCCCCAAGTGGAGGTTTGGGGGCTGTGGCCAAGGGGCAGCACCCAGGGGTGGCCCCGAGCTTGGGGGGGGGCTGTCTGCGGGGGGGGGACCCTGAGAAGGGGCTGGGTGCGATCCTGGGTGCCTCGAGGTGGTGACACTGTCGGTGTCGTGGTCCCTGCTGTGCCTTGGTGGCCGTGGTTGGAGCTCTGAGTGCCCCGGGGCTGCCTTCCCTGAAGGGGGGTGGAGGGGCGGGGGGGGGACAAAAAAAAAAAAGGTGAATTTTTGGTGAATTTTCTGGTTCTTTCCACGCGGGCCTGGTTTCGGTTCTGCCCGCTGCTGGCACAGGACACGTCGCTTGTGGCACCCGCTGGGGACCCGCCGCCCACCCCAGACTTTGCCCCTGTGTTCGCTGCCCTCGGTGCCCCCCCCCGGGATTTTCCCCCCTCCCGTTCCAGGCCCGTTCCTGCTCCGTTTCAGCTCCTCACCCCCCCGGGGGGGGCTGCGGCCCCTGGCCCTGCCCTGACAGGCCCTGTGGTGGGAGCTGGGGCTGCTGCAGGGCTCCTGCCATCACCCGGGGGGGGCAGGGATTAGAAGGGGGGGGTGAGCGAGGAGCTGAGCAGCAGAAATCCCTCGATCCCTCCCCCAGCTCGGCCCTCGGGGCCGTGGCTGCCGGCACTATTTTTACCCCCGCTGCCGGGAGCTTCAGGAGCTGCCCTGGGGAGGGCTGGGGCAGCTCAGCCCGCGTCCCCCTGGGCAGCCCTGGGGGGTTTTTTTGGGGCTGGGACGCGTCTGCTCGGCCCCCGTGGCTGGGGGGGGGCTCTCGGGGTCCCTCCCGTGACGGGTGGGCACGGGGCCGGTGCCCCCGGTGCTGCCCCAGGGGCAAAGTGCTGCGGGGGAAAGGCCAAAAGTCCTCGGGGGGGGGCAGCCGCGGTTGCTTCTCCTCCTCTTTTGCCCTCTGCCCTTCCTAATGACCCGCCCCGGCCTGCCCTGTCCCTGCTGGGGCCGTGCCCCCCCCCGTCACCCTCCCGATTTGGGGCCGTTCGCTGCCCCCAGCCCCTGGTGGTGCTCCCGTGGGGGCTCCCCCCGTGGTGCTGGGGCCCAGGCACCTCACGGAGAGGAGCGGGGCCGGAGCCGGGTCCCTGCCGTGCACTCTGCGCCCCAGCAGCTCGTTTTTCCTGTTCACCCCAAATTATTTTAATGATCCCCACGCGTTTGCTGCGTCTCCTCCCGCCCGAGCGCCGCGCTGCCTGAGCTGGGACAGGGCAGGGGCAGTGGTCCTGGGGCCAGCAGACCCCCTGCTCACGGCCCCTCCGTGGTCTGCGGCTGCTCCTCGGGGGGATTTGTTCATTTCTTGAGGATTTGGGATTTTTCTGAGGTCTGTGCGTGGTGATCCTCGGGGATCGAAGCGGGAGGGGAGCTGTGAGCACAGCGGGGCCGTGGCCGCAGGAATCCCCCGCTCGCAGCCAAACCCGGCAGCCTCCCTCCCCTGGGTTTGGGTGGGAGCTGCCCCCCTGGGACCTGGCGGCTCCCCCCACCCCAAAACGAGCTCAGTCCCTTCGGGCTCAGCCCTGGAAGGAAACGTTCGGCTGGGCCCCGGGCAGTGCTCAGTGACCGGGGGATGCTCTGCCTGCCTCCGTGCCCCCCTATCCCAGGGAGCCGGCGGCCCCGAGGATTTGGGGGGGATTTATAGGATTTACAGGCGGCCTTGTGACACACCACAGCACCCGTTGGTGCTTCAACATCATTATTTAAAAAAAAAAAAGCCACAGCTACCAGCAGAACAGCCCCAGCGGAGCAGGAGCAGGGGTGTGGGGTTGTGGGGGCGCTGCCTGGTGCCCCCCGTCCCGGTGTGGGGGTGCTGGGGGAGGTTTTCCCGTTCTGTTGCTGCTGCTCCCCGGGACACGGCGGAATCCCCTCGGCACCGGGCGTCCCCGGAGCCCTGGGTGCTGCTCCCCCCCCCCTGCCGCGGGGCTGTTGGTGCTGAGGCAGCTCCAGGTGCCCAAATCCTGCTCCAAAAGCAGCCAAGGGGCGCTGGGGGGGGCTGTACCGGGAGCTGCCCCCCCCGAGGCCGTGGCTCTGCTGGGGACGTTGCACAAGTGGCACCGCACGTGCCTTGTTCCAGCTCTTTGGGTTTCACAGCAGGAATCAGCCCCTCCAACCCCCCCCCAGCACCCCGCTGCTCCCCAAACAGGGCCTGGGGGGCTCCCCAGGAGCACAGGGGGGCCCCCAGTGGGGGGGGGGAGGCTCCGTGCTTCCCCCGTTGCTGTTTGGGGAGCTGCAGCCGCACGCAGCGGGGGGGGCAGGGCCCGTGGCCGTGGGTGCAGCCCCGGCACCGAGCGGGGGGAGTTGTGCAGGGAGGACGGCGAGAATTGCACCAAATCCCACTTTTTTCACCCTTTTCCTGAGTTTAACCCACTCGGGAGGGTTTGTGGCTGTGTCTGCGCTGCTCCTGGGCGCTGAGCAGGCTGAGCCTCTGCTGCCTGGGTCTGGTTTCTAACACTCGGTGCTGAGCTGGGGAGGGGGTGTCAGGGAGCGGGGGGGGGGGCACAGGTCGGTTGCCCCCAGTTGAGCGGCGGCACGGCGATGCTGGGGGGGGTGCAGGCACGGGGTGGGGGAGCCGAGGGTGGGATTTCTGTGCTAAGGGTGGGATTTCTGTGCCAAAGATGGGATTTCTGTGCGGGCGGGGGCTGGATTCAAGCCCCGTGCCCCCCCCTTTTTGTCCCGCAGGGCCGGGCACGGCGAGGATGGCCGCCTTCAAGCGCAGCCGGGCGCAGGCCTGGCCGGAGGAGCGGGGCGACCGCGAGCACGGGCTGTACAGCCTGCACCGCATGTTCGACATCGTGGGCACGCACCTGACCCACCGCGACGTGCGCGTGCTGTCCTTCCTCTTCGTGGACGTCATCGACGACTACGAGCGGGGGATGATCCGCAGCGGCCGGGACTTCTTGCTGGCGCTGGAGCGGCAGGGCCGCTGCGACGAGACCAACTTCCGACAGGTGCTGCAGCTCCTGCGCATCATCACCCGCCACGACCTGCTGCCCTACGTCACCCTCAAGCGCCGACGGGCCGGTGAGTGCCCCCCTGGTGTGCCCGACCCCCCCCCCGGGGGCCACAATCCCAAATTTGCCTCCTGGGAGTGGTGTCCCCGCAGCACTCCCCGTCCTGTTCCCCGTTCTGCTCCCCGTTTTCCCCCTGCTCGGTGCAGTTTCTTCTGGGCCTGGCTCAGGGATCCCAGCAGTGATTCTGTGTCTGACCAAATCTGGGTGGATTTGGTGCGTTTTGGGCCCTTGTTAAGCTTCTGGGTGGGTGAGCCGACCTCATTCCCCCGCCAGCTCAGCCCTGGGCCTTTTTTGGGGCCGAAACCTCAATTTGAGGAACCTCGCCCAGGTTGACCGGGGCCAGAGGAGCCGAGGAGAGCTCGCTGGTGGCAGGGGTGTGTAAGGAGCCGCTTCAGCAGGATTCTGCCTCCAGAATTTGCATTTTTCTTTGTAAACGAGGATAATTGTGCTTTCTTGGCACTTCTGGGCTGCTGAGGCTCCCCGGTTTCTGCTCACGCCGTGGGCAGCCGCGGTGCCAGCGCTTGGGGAAGCGGGGAGAGTGCGAGTAGAGGCAGGTTTTGGGGCAAGAGGCAGCGGGGGCTCGTGGCTGGGTGCAGGACCCATCGTGCTGGGGCCGAACAACCCCGGCAGGGGGTGAAACCCCGACCGAGGAGCCTCGAAAACGACCCGTGCTCCGGCTGCGGGGGTTTGGGGAAGTTTCCACCCAAACGGAGCCGTGCTGGGACACCACCAGGGTCAGGCACCACGTCCCCGGGTTCGTGCAGGGCTTGGGGCACGAATGCTTGTGCTACAGCGCTTGTTGTGTGCTTTTTGGGGAGCTTTCTGCTCGTTTTGAGCAAAACCCCAAAGCGCGGGGGGGGTTTGCTGCTCTTGGCCACACGCAGCAGAGCCAGAGGTCAGTGCTGGGCACGCTGCCACGGCCAAGGGAGGCGACGCTCCGAGCACACAGGGCTCTGTTCTGGTGCTTGTCCAGCCCCATCTGGATGGGAACGGGTTAATTAAACACAAAAACAGCATTTCTGAGAGCGCTGGGGACAGAGGCAGCTTCTTGAAGCTTACGGTGCACAGCGCTTTGCGTTAAAAAGAGGCCGGATCGGTTAAAGGAAGCCTCCTCGCGGATGGGGCTCTGCCACCCCCCCGCAGCCCTTAATCGGGCACATCTCTGAGCCTCCTCCTCCTGCACAGCTCCAAAAAGAGCAAAATCAGCCCTGGGTTAGTGCGGGGAGTGGTGCTGGGTGGTCTGTGGGGAGCCTCACAGGATGGGAGGGATCAGAGGGTCACCAAACACCCTCATGGGGACTGGGACCGGCTCCCGAGGAGCACCCAAAAACCAGAGCACGTGTCCCCACGGTGCTGTGGCAGTGGGGATGGGCAGCCCAGAGCCGGCCCCGCTGTCGGGAGCACCCCCCTGGGATGGAAATGCCTCAAAAAAGCCCCTCGAGGCCCTGGCTGCGCGCACGTCCCACCCGCACGGGGTTCAGGGCTCGCCCTGGGGCTGTGCAGGTCCCGACACCTGGCACCGGCCGCCATGGCTCAGTGACACCGAGCTCGTCTCGAGTCCTGTCGGACGTTGGGTCCTGCACGGGGGGCTCGGCCGGGACCCCCGGGGCTTTGGGTACTCGTCCGGGGCCGCTTCCCGTGGCCGTGCTGCCGGGGCTCACGGCGCTGCGCCGAGCCGGGCGCTGCGAGTAGCCATGGTAACGTGCGAGTGGCCTTTCCCACACAGCTCTGCCTGTTGTTGTTTTTTTTTTTGTTGTTGTTTTTTGAGTTCTTGGCTCTAAAATGGAGCTTTTCCGAGGGGACGGCCGAGCCGTGGCCGTTCCCGGTGCGTGGTGCCGCTGGGGAGCACCGGGGCTGGGGGGCTGGGTGCCCTCGGTGGCAGAAAGCACTACCTTTAAGAGACTTTGGGCTTTATTTTTAAACAAAATACCTGCAAACGGAGCGCTGCGCCTTCTAAGCATGATCTGTGTGCTGGGGGGGGGGCCCTGCTGTGTCGTCCCCCCCCCAACACGAGGCCTCTCCCCTCCCGCAGTGTGTCCGGACCTGGTGGACAAGTACCTGGAGGAGACATCCATCCGCTACGTGACGCCCCGGGCGCACAGCGACGCGGAGCACGGCCTCGGCCACCCCCACAAATCAGGTGAGCGCCCCCCCGGGGGGGATTTGGGGATTTGGAGCTCACGGCAGCCCCCGCTCTGGTTGCGGGTTCCCCGATTTCTCCGTTAACGGGGAGCGCGCTCTGCCCGGCAGCAGCCACCGCACAAATTACTAACGATTAATTAACCCCTGGCTGCTGCCTGCCCGTCCCAGCAGTGCACAGAGGGGCTGCATCCCGCCACGCAGGAGCCCCCACCCCATAGGAACCAGGGCTTTGTGCAGCACACGAGCAGCGTTATCCCAGGGGAAACCACCCCCGCCGTGTGCCCTGCCCTGGGGTTGTGTTAAAGCTTCGGGTGTGCGAGGAGAGTCTCGGGGGGACTGGGAGGTGCTGGTGGGGAGGGCGGGGGTCCCGGGCACAGCCCTGAGCCGCCCCCTCCCCGTGCAGTGCCTCCCCACCACCCCGTGGTCTGCTGCTCCTCGGCGGGGCCGCAGATCTGCACCAAGAGGCCCGGCCGCGGCAGGGCCCCCCTCAGCAGCCAGCGCAAGCGGAGGAAGTCGGCGACGCCGGACCCGAAGGAGAAGCAGACCTGTGGTAAGGGTTGGGGGGCGGCTGGGAGGGCTGCCGGCCCCACGCCGGGGCTGGGGGGCGCACGGGGAGGGGGGGCAGCGCCTCTCCCCCTGCCCCCGGGAGCACGGGGCCGGCGCGCTGAGTGTCCCCGCTGCCTGCAGACATCCGCCTGCGAGTCCGAGCCGAGTACTGCCAGCACGAGACGGCGCTTCAGGGCAACGTCTTCTCCAACAAGCAGGACCCCCTGGAGCGCCAGTTCGAGCGCTTCAACCAGGCCAACACCATCCTCAAGTCCCGGGACCTGGGCTCCATCATCTGTGACATAAAGTTCTCAGAGCTCACCTACCTCGACGCGTTCTGGCGCGACTACATCAACGGCTCGTTGCTGGAGGCCCTCAAGGGCGTCTTCATCACGGACTCGCTCAAGCAAGCCGTGGGCCACGAAGCCATCAAACTGCTGGTCAATGTGGACGAGGAGGACTACGAGGTCGGGCGCCAGAAACTCCTGAGGAACTTGATGCTGCAGACGGCCCCCTGACGCCCGGCGGCTGGTGGGATCCGAGCTTTTCTTCTCTTATTTTTTGTTTTTCTAAAAGAAAAGGAAAAAAAAGAGCATTTACTCCCCTGCTGGACTCCCGCCTGCGTGGGTGCGGCCGCGGGGCCCGGCGCGCTGCGAGGAGCGGGGCCGGAGCCGGGGGGAGCGGCCGGAGGCTTACGTGTTCTCACCCCTTTCCTGTCCTGTCACCTTCTCTCTTGCTTTGTTTCCTTTTTCTCTTTTATTTTGTATCCATTAAAAGAAAAAAAAAAAGGCAAAAACCCTGCCTGGGGCGCGTCAGTGTCAGGGCGGGCGAGCTGTGAGCGCGGGGGCTCGGAACGGGAGGGCTGGGGCTGGGGGGCTTCGTCCCCGGGGGCCTGGCAGCGGGCTCTGCGTGGGGCTGGCTGGTGCCAGGTGGGCAGAATCTGGCCCATTTCTCCCCAAAATGCCGCCCCACCGCCTCCCCCGTGGGTTTCTCAGGAGTCGAGCCCCCCCTCGCCCAGGCTGCCCCAGGACCATGTGTGCCTTCGCGCCCCCTCCTGCCGGGGCCAGGGGGAGGACCAGCACCGAGGGATGCGCCGGACCCCTGCCCGTTCCCCTCCGCCTCCTGCGGGCAACTGGGACAAACTGGGCCAAACTGGGCTGCGGGGGGGCCGGCCCTGTCTGTTGCTGGCAGCAGGCAGCGCGCTCTGCCCGCACGTGTTGGCGCGCGGCCGGCAGCGTGCTGGCCTTTGGCCGCGTCCAGGCACCGCCGCCTGCTGCCGGGGGGGTCCCGGGGGAGATTTTTTCCAGCTCCACCCTAATTTTGTGGTTTTTCTCCCCAGCCCTGCTCGGCTGTAGGCTGCTCTCCCCCTGCCCCCCGGCAGCGCGGGCTGGGTGTGATCCCAGCCGGGGTGGGGGGCTCGTGGTCCCCCCCCGTCACCATTGTGCCCCCCCCCCACTGCTTACGGACGATTCTGGCACACCTTGGTGTAATTTCTGTGATTTCTGTATTTTTTAAACCTCTCTCTAACAGTCAGATGCCCTGTGTAGCTTTCGGTTCTCTTGAAATAAACATCTACCGCAGCGCCTGCCTCCTTCCTTCCCCCACTGCTCCCCCCCGTGCTGCGGGGGCTTGGGGGGGCTCCAAAAAGCGGGGAGCACCCCCTGGCTGCGGCACGGGGGGGGTCCTGCAACACGGGGTGAGCCCTGAGTGCGTGTTCCTGCCCCAGCTGCTGCCTTTTGGGGCAAAAACGGCCCGAAATGGAGCGGATCCAGCCCGGCTCTGGTTTCAGGGTGGTGCCGGGGGGGGGGTCTCAGGGTGCTGCGGGCAGCCCCACGGTGCCGTAGAGGTCCGGGCGCCGGTGCTCCTGCACCGGGATCTCTCGGCGGACGCGCTGCAGGTACTCGAGGTCGATCTCGGCGTAGCACAGCCCCGGCCCCTCACCGCGCTGCGCCACCACCGTGCCCCAGGGGTCCACCACCAGCGAGTGGCCGTAGGAGGCGCGGCCCTCGTGGTTCCTGCCCGTCTGCGCCGCCGCCACCACGTAGCACTGGCTCTCGATGGCCCGCGCCCGCAGCAGCACCTGGGGGGGGAGGCAGGACGAGGAGCCACGGCTGTGCCAACCGCCCCCGAGGCTGAAACTCCCCCCCCGGAGGGGCTTTTTAAGATCCCCCCCCCCGGGCAGAGCTCACCTCCCAGTGCGCAGAGCCCGTGGTGACGGTGAAGGCCGAGGGGTAGGTGAGGATCTCGGCCCCGGCTCGCCGCAGCGCCAGCGAGATCTCGGGGAAGCGCAGGTCGTAGCAGATGGAGAGCCCGAGCTGGGGGACGGGAGCAGGACCGGGACGCAATTTAGGGACGGCAGCGGGAGGGGGGGGGGGGAGCCCCCGGGGGTGTCCCCGGCCGCCCCGTACCTTCCCGGCCGGCGTGCTGA
This sequence comes from Aythya marila, assembly GCF_965140915.1. NCBI lineage: Eukaryota > Metazoa > Chordata > Aves > Anseriformes > Anatidae > Aythya > Aythya marila. The sequence continues at coordinate 2,703,694 of NC_139070.1, read as the reverse complement.
CCGGGGGCACGATCTCGGTGCCGCGGTTGGTGAAGCCGCTCTCCTTCATGCTGACGCGCCCCTCCAGCTCCACGTCACACAGGTGGGTCTTCCTGTAGGCGGCCGCCACGCGGCCTGGGGGCGAGGAGGCACAAAATTGGAGGGGGGGGGACACACACAGAGCCGGCAGGGCCAGGCCGGGGGCTGTCTCTCACCCGCGGGGTCCAGCAGCACGTGGCAGTTGTAGATGCGCTGCGTGGCCGCCCAGTCCTGCCCGCGCTCGTGGAAGCCGCCCAGGGACAGCCACACGCCACAGTCCCTGCGGGGACACCCCCGGTGTCACCCCTGCGGCCACCGGGGCATCGCTGGGGGGTGCCGGGGGGGGGGGTCCCTCCCTACCTGGCCAGCTGCGCGTAGCGCCCCATCAGGTCCCCGTCCAGGCCCTCGGCCAGGCTGAGCGTCTGCGCCGGGTCGCGGCCGATGTAGTCAAAGCCCTCGGGGAGGAAGACGAGGCAGGCGCCGCGCCGAGCCGCCTCCCGCACCAGCGCCGAGCAGGCGGCAAAATTCGGCTCCTTGTCGGGCGTGGAGGTGACCTGGCCCACGGCCACCAGCGGCTTCGGCCCCGCCATGGCGCAGCGGCTGCGGCACGGCCGGGTCAGCCACCGACACTGCCACCGCCACGGGGACCCCTCGGTCCCCCCCCCCCCACCCAGTAACCGGGGTACCTGGGCTGGGGTCTGCAGAGGCTGCGGGGCCGGGGGAGCCGGGGCACCGCTCTCAGCCTGGGGGGCACCCAGGGGTGTGTGTGGGGGGGCGTTGGGACCCCACTGGGGCTGAGGGGGCGGCACCGGCCCCCCCGTGTGCGGGCCTGGCTCCAGCTCCCCCCCCCAAACTGCCCCCATGAGGCCCCCCCCAGAGGTTCCCAATGGCCCCAAATTGCCCCAAATCCTCTCGGGCAGCCCCAGTTGGCCTCCAGCTCCCCCCAGTAATCCCCAGTTTCCCCCAGGACCCCACAATTTCCCCCAGGACCCCCCCCCATTACCCCTAAGTTACCCCATTTGCCCCCACGAGTCCCCAGTTACCCCCAGGACAGCCCAGCTGCCCCCAGGACCCCCCCAATTGCCCCCAGGATCCCCCCTACTGCCCCCACGACCCCTGACTTGCCCCAAGGACCCCCCAGATGCCCCCACGACCCCCCCAATTACCCCCAAGGCCCCCCAGCTGCCCCCAATTACCCCCAAGGCCCCCCCAGTTGCCCCCAGCTGCCCCCAATTACCCCCAACCCCCCCCCAATTACCCCCAGTCCCCCCCAGTTGCCCCCAGCCCCCCCATTTGCCCCGTCCCCCCGTCCCGTACATTCCCCACCGGCGGCACCGCCCCGGAGCCCGCGGCCAAAGTCCCCCCCGCGCTGCCCTCACCCAAGATGGCGCCGGCGCCACCTCCCCCCGCGGCGCCGCTGCCCTCAGCCAAGATGGCGCCGGGACGAGCCTCGCCCCCCTCCCCCCCCCCACTCCCCATGCCCCGCCCCTTCCGCCACCGGCCGGAAGCGGGGCTGGGGGAGGGGGGCAGCGTGAGGGGGGGGGCGACGATGGCGGCGGACGGGGCACGGGGGCGGCCCGGGGCGGCGGCGGCGCCCGGCGGGAAGGGGCTGACGGCGGAACAGGTCCGGGGGGGGGCACGGGGCACCGGGGGGCGTGGGGGGGCACGGGGAGGGCACCGGGGGGATCTCGGGGGGTCACCGGGGGGGTCCCGGGGGGTCCCGGCCCCTCCCTGAGCGCCCCCCGCCCCCCCCCGCAGGTCGTGGCCCGGTTCAACCGCCTGCGGCAGGAGCAGCGCGGGCTGGCCTCGAAGGCCGCGGAGCTGGAGATGGAGCTCAACGAGCACGGGTGGGCACCGGGGGGGTCCGGGGGAGGTCCTGGGGGGGTCCTGGGGGTGTGAGGGGGACATGGGGGGCACCGGGGGAGCACCGGAGGGAATGGGGGACACCGGGGGAGTCCTGGGGGTGTGAGAGGGATACGGAGAGGTATCGGAGGGGTCACTGGGGGGCGTGAGGGGGACACGGGGGGGCTCAAGGTGGGATACCGGGGGTGCTGGGGGTGGGAGGGGGACACTGGGGGCCCTGGGGGGGGCAGGGAGTGAAGGGGATGCGATGGGAGGGGGCACTGGGGGGACCCTGGGGGGCTGGAGGGACACGGGAGGGGAGGGGAAGGAAAGGAGGGTGGAGGGGACACGGGGGCTGGAGGGGGAGACACGGGGGGGGGCACCGGGGTTGTAAAGGGGGCACGGGGAACGTGAAGGGGACGCGGGGGGGTGGTGAAGGGGATGGGAGGGTTTGGGGAGGGGTTTGGGGGTCCCGTCCCCTGCCCCCCCCCCCCAGCAGCCCGGCGCTGTGCCCAGCCTGGTGATCGAGACCCTGCGCGAGGTGGACGTCACGCGGCGCTGCTACCGCATGGTGGGCGGCGTGCTGGTGGAGAGGACGGTGAAGGAGGTGCTGCCCGCGCTGGAGAGCAACCTCGAGCAGGTGAGGGACCGGGGGGGGGGGCTCCCCGAGACCCCCAACACCCCCCTCACACCCTGCCTCGACCCCTGACCCTCTCCATTTCGTCTCTTCCCCCAGATCAGCAAAATCCTGGAGTCGCTGAGCCAGCAGCTGCAGGCCAAGGGCCGGGAGCTGACGGAGTTCCGCGAGAAGCACAACATCCGCCTGCTGGGCGAGGACGACCCCCGGCCCCCCCCCAAGGAGGGCGCCGAGGGGGCCAAGGGGGGCTCTGCCGGCGTCCTGGTCTCCTAGCACCCCCCCCCCCACCGTGTCCTCCCCCTCCTGTTATTTCCCTTCCTGTTATTATTTCCCCTCGCTCGCTCTGTGAATTTTGGTAATAAATGTGGGGGTTTTGGGTCACGGCTGAGCGTTGGCGCTGTGCTGGGGGGGGGGATGGGGACGGGGACAGGACCGGGGACGTCCTTGGCCACCCGCCCGTGACCGGCCTCGGCCGCCGCCTTCCCGCACCTGGGCGTGCGCCAGGCCCGTGGCAGCGGCTGCACATGCGTGTGCCGGGGGGGACACACACGGGGGCACGTTTACACACACTTGTGCACACACGGGGTGGTGCCATCACTTGTGCCACTTCGGCTGGGGGCTCAGGGGACGTCGAGATGTCCCCACAGCACCTGCTGGCACCCCTGGGTGCCCTTTTGTCCCCCCCTCCCCCAAAGGAATGTTCCTTCCACCTATGGGGACCTCGGGGGGACGCAGGCGGACAGGGCTGGCACCAGAGGGATCACTGGGGGGGGCACTTCGGGGCAGGGGGGCTGTGGGGCGAGCTGCCAGGAGGGGGGGGGCACCGCTGCTGGCACCGGCTCGGCCGCGTTGTCCCCGTCCCCGTCCCCGCAGGTGCTGGCGCGTGGCGGCGCGTGCCGGCTCGGGGCACCCCTGGGTGCGGCAGCGGTGAGGGGGGGGCAGGTTGTAATGGGGGGGGGGAGCTGTTGACTGTACACAGCCCACACCCGCGGGCACGCCGGGCCCAGCCGGTTCCCCCGGGCCCCGCCGGCTCGCCGCGGTGCCCGGCCCCATAAAAACCGGGGGCCACCGGGGCCGGCGGGGGCCACCATGGAGGGCAGCGAGCTGCCGCGCCTGGCCGAGGCCGAGCGGGAGAGCATGCTGGGCGCCGTGCACGGCGTCTCGGGGCCCGGTACGGCCGGGTTTGGGGGTCCCGGGGGGGGTCAGAGGGGGGGTGGGCCGGTGCTGGGGCCGGGGTGGGTGACGGCGCGGTGTCCCCGCGGTGTCCCCGCAGTGGTGACGGCCACACGCATGGCGGGGGCGGCCATGTACGAGCTGGTGCGCGTGGGGCACGCGGAGCTGGTGGGGGAGATCATCCGGCTGGAGGGGGACATGGCCACCCTGCAGGTCTACGAGGAGACCTGTATCCTTCTGCTGCTGGCCCCAGCCCTGTCCCCGTCCCTGTCCCCGTCCTTCCCTCTCCTCCTCTTCCTCCTGTCCTCCCACCCCATCTTGTCCCCCCATCCCCTTCCCGGTCACCTCCAGCCCCCTGCCCCTGTCCCCCTGTCCTTCCCTGTCCCTCCTGACCTTCCCTGTCCCCGCTGTCCCGCCACCCCCTGGGTCTGCCCTTCCCTTCCTCCCCTGTCCTCCCCCCCTGTCCCTGCCCCTCCCTTTTGTCCCTCCCCTGTCCCCTCCCTGCCCCCCCCATCCCCTCCCTGTCCCCCCCATCCTGCTGTTCCCTCCCTGCCCTTTCCCACCCTGTACCCTCCGGTCCTCTCCCACCCCTCCCGATCCCCTGTCCCCCCCCAAGTCCCCTGTGTCCCCCCATCCCCCCCTGTCCCCATCCCGCCCTCCCCAGCGTGGCTTTTCCTGAGCGGGGGGCGCAGCGGGGGTGCGCGTGGGGGACCCGGTGCTGCGCACGGGGCAGCCGCTGTCGGTGGAGCTGGGCCCCGGCATCCTGGGCTCCATCTTCGACGGGATCCAGCGCCCGCTGAAGGACATCGCGCAGCTCACCCGCAACATCTACATCCCCCGCGGCGTCAACGTCCCCGCGCTGCCGCGCCACCTCACCTGGGACTTCGCCCCCAGCAAACACGTCCGGGTGAGCCCCCCGGGGGGGTGGCGCGGGGACGCGGGGACCCTTCCCCTCGTGGCGGTGAGCCCCGCGTCCTCACGGCCGCTCCGTGCCAGGTCGGGAGCCACCTCACCGGCGGTGACATCTACGGCACGGTCACCGAGAACTCGCTGATCCAGCACCAAATCATGGTGCCCCCCCGCAGCCGCGGCACCGTCACCCACATCGCCCCCCCGGGCCACTACAGCGTCTCCGTAAGGGCTGGCGGCGGTGGGGGGGGGTGGGCAGAGGGGTCCCACGTCCCCGCTGCCCCCCGTTGTCCCCGCAGGACGTGGTGCTGGAGCTGGACTTCGAGGGCAGCACGGAGAAGCTGACCATGATGCAGGTCTGGCCCGTCCGGCAGACCCGGCCCGTGGCCGAGAAGCTGACGGCGAATCACCCCCTGCTGACCGGGCAGCGCGTGCTGGACGCGCTCTTCCCGTAGGGACGGGGACGGGGAGAGGGGACAGGGATGGGGAATGGGGACAGGGAGGGGTTGAGGAGACGGGGATGGGGATGGGATGGGGATAAGGGGAAGGGGTGGGGATGGGGGACAAGGATGGGGACAGGAATATGGGGTGCGATGGGAACGGGGGACAAGGAGAGGGGATCTGGATGGGAACGGGGTTGAGGGACAGGAATGGGGCTGGGGCTGGGGCCAGGGAATGGGGTGAGCACAGGGGATGGGAATGGGGCAGGGACAGGGATGGGGACAGCCCCGCTGGGGAGGAAGGGGACAGTGCGGGGGTGCCGGTGGGTGACCGGGGATGGGGACAGGGGCAGGGACAGGGGGTGTCGGGGCCCATCCCTCCTCCATGGGGCCACAGCGGGGCCGTGTTGGGGACCGCCCTGTCCCCAGGTGCGTGCAGGGTGGCACCACGGCCATCCCGGGCGCCTTCGGCTGCGGCAAGACGGTGATCTCGCAGTCCCTGTCCAAGTACTCCAACAGCGACATCATCGTCTACGTGGGCTGCGGCGAGCGGGGCAACGAGATGTCCGAGGTGCTGCGGGACTTCCCCGAGGTGAGCCCGTGGGGTGCGGGGGCGCCGTGCCGGGGGCTCGGCCCCGAGCTGTGCAATGACGGCGTCGTCCCCAGCTGACCATGGAGGTGGACGGCAGGACGGAGAGCATCATGAAGCGCACCACGCTGGTGGCCAACACCTCCAACATGCCGGTGGCCGCCCGCGAGGCCTCCATCTACACCGGTGGGCTGGGGGCTGCGGGTGGCTGCGGGGGGCCGTGGGTGCCCATGGGTGCCCGTGGGGTCGGGTGCCGGCACCCCGGGGCCGTGCCGCCGGTGCCAGCCGCGTGCCGCCGGTGCAGGCATCACGCTGTCCGAGTATTTCCGCGACATGGGCCGCCACGTCAGCATGATGGCCGACTCCACCTCGCGCTGGGCCGAGGCGCTGCGCGAGATCTCGGGGCGCCTGGCTGAGATGCCGGCGGGTGAGCACCGGGTCCCCGTTGTCCCCTCGGTCCCGGGCGGCCCCGAGGCCCCGGTGAGGGGCTGCGGTGCCCACGGCACGCGGTTAACCGGCTCCTTGCAGACAGCGGGTACCCCGCGTACCTGGGTGCCCGCCTGGCTTCCTTCTACGAGCGTGCGGGGCGGGCGCGCTGCCTGGGCTCCCCCGGGCGCGAGGGCAGCGTCAGCATCGTCGGCGCGTGAGTCCGAGGGTGCTGTGGTGGTGGGGAGGGCACAGGGGGGGCACGGGGACCCCCTCCACAGCACCGAGCCCGCTGTCCCCTGCAGCGTGTCCCCGCCGGGAGGGGACTTCTCGGACCCCGTCACCTCGGCCACCCTGGGCATCGTGCAGGTGAGCACGGTGGTGGCGGTGGTGGGGGGGGGTCTCCTGGCCCCGGTGTGCCCCCCACCTGATCCCGGCGCCCCCCCAAAAAACTCCCCGCAGGTGTTCTGGGGGCTGGACAAGAAGCTGGCGCAGCGCAAGCACTTCCCCTCCGTCAACTGGCTGATCAGCTACAGCAAGTACCTGCGGGCGCTGGAGCCCCACTACGAGCGGCTGCACCCCGACTTCCCCGCGCTGCGCACCCGCGCCAAGGAGATCCTGCAGGAGGAGGAGGACCTGGCCGAGATCGTGCAGCTCGTGGGCAAGGTGGGGGGGGGGGAGAAGGGGAAGGGGATGGGGATGGGGATGGGGACAGGGAGAGGGTGGGGAGGGGACGGGGACGGGGACGGGGATGGGGATGGGAATGTGGTGGGGTGGGGATGGGGATGGGATTTGGGATGGGGATGGGATGGGGATGGGGACAGGGAGAGGGTGGGGAGGGGATGGGGAAGGGGACGGGGATGGGAACGTGGTGGGGTGGGGTTGGGGATGGGATTTGGGATGGGGATGGGATGGGGACCAGGAGGGGACAGAGATCGGGATGGGGATGGGACGCGGATGGGATTGGATGGGAGACGCGGGATGACAGATACAGGGTATGGTGGGGTGGGGCAGGGATGGGGAATTGGGGAAAGCAGGAATGGAAAGAGGAGACGGGTGGGAGAGGGGACGGGAAGGGGCAGAGAGGCTGGGACAGGGGGACATGGGGAGGAGATGGGATACGGGTTTGGGGAGGGGGCCACGGGCTGGGGCTGGGGGAAGGAGGCGCGGGGAGCTGGGGGGAGCTCAGGGGGTGCCTGGGGGGGGGCAGAACCCTTGGGGCCACCCAGGACCCGTCCCCCGCAGGCGTCCCTTGCTGAGGCCGACAAGGTGACGCTGGAGGTGGCGAAGCTGCTCAAGGACGACTTCCTGCAGCAGAACGGCTACTCGTCCTACGACAGGTACCGCGGCCCCCAGCCCCCCCGCCGCCCCCAGAGCCCCCTCCCCTGACCCCGAACCCGTACCCCCCCCAGGTTTTGCCCCTTCTACAAGACGGTGGGGATGCTGCACAACATGATCACCTTCTACGACCTGGCCCGGCACGCCGTGGAGGCCACCGGCACCGGCGAGCGCCGCGTCACCTGGGCCACCATCCGCGAGAACCTGGGGGACATCCTCTACAAGCTGAGCGCCATGAAGTTCAAGGTGTGTGTGGGGGGGCACTGGGATGGATGGGAGGGGTGGGAGAGGGTCCCGCTGCCCCCCCGTCACCCCGTGCCCCCCCTGCCCGCCCCAGGACCCGGTGAAGGACGGCGAGGCCAACATCACGGCAGCGTTCGCGCAGCTCAACGAGGAGATGCAGGCGGCTTTCCGCAACCTGGAGGACTGAGGGAGGGGCGCGGGGCCCCCCCGGGGCTCCCCCCACCCCCCAATAAAAGCCCCGCGGCGTCGCCTCGCGTCCAGGTTGTGGTTTTCCCCCCCCCCCCGGAGGATGGCAGCGTCCGGCCCCCCCCATGGTGCTGGCACCGGACCCTCTCCGTGGGCTATGGGGGGGTTGCGGGGGGGGTGCAGGGGGGGGGGGTGCGCGGCTCCTTTTCCTGATTTGGTGTAAAAATGGGGCTGGGGAGCTGGGGGGGGGGGGGGGGGTTGCATCGCTGTTGGGGTGCGGGGTGCTTTTTAGGGGGGGAAATTAGGGATTTTGGCATTCAGCCACCAGCGAGAAGCCCCCCCCCGAGCCCAGACAGGTTCGGTGCATGGGGGGGGGGCAAGCATGAGCCGGCCACCAGTGTCCCCAGCAGTGGCACATGGGGTGACAGTGCCCCCCCCGGGCACCCCCTGGCAGTGGGGTGGTGGTGGTGAGATGGGGGGGGGGGGGCAGCACTGCCCCCCCAGGCTGGGGACTGTTGGGGACAAGGGAGGGGACAGCACGGGGCTGGGGGGGCCCCAAGCGGGGCCGGGGGGGGCCGGGGGGGGGCCTGGCCCTACGTGCAGCCAGGCCGGACGTCGGTGCTGGGGCTGGATCCAGCGGCGCTGGGTTTGTTTGCAGGCTGCTATGGCAAAAATAACGGGGGGGGGGCAGGGGGGGGGAACGCCCGCCACGTAGCCGGGCTGCATGCGGCCCCTGGGGCTGGGGGGGGGCAAACACAGCGTGCCCCCCGGTCAGGATTTGTCCCCCTGGGAGCAGGATTTGACCCCAGGACGCGATCCCCCCCCCCCCAGAATCGCCCCCCCCCCCTCCCAAGCGCTGTGTGTCCCCGGGGGGGGCACATCCTTAATTTATGGCCCTGCCTGCTCCCTCCCTCGCACGTATTTCCCCCACCCCCGGTGCTCCCCGTGTCCCCTCGGTCCCATTTCCCCCCCCCGGGTCCCGCCCAGAGGCCGCCCCCCCCCCCCCGGCCCCGTCCCGTCCCGTCCCGTCCCCCCCCCCCCCGGGCCGCCCCCGCCGTCCGGAGCCGCCCGCAGATGTGGGTCCTGCTGCTGCCCCTCGGGCTGGGCCCGGCCCTGCTGCCCCCCGGTGGGTCCCGGGGCCGGGGGGGGCGCGGGGGGGGCGGGGGGGGCGGGCGGGACCCGGGGGGCGCGGGGGACCCGGGGACACCCGGGGGGGGTGGCACCCAGGGGGGTGGCTGCGAGGGACACGCGGTGGGGCGGGGGGCGGCCGGGTTAACCTACGGGGGGGGGGTCCCAGCTGTATCCCCCCTCCCTGTCCCTTCTCGCCCCCCCCCCCCGTCCCTGTCCCCTCCGTGCGCTGCCGACGGTCCCCGAGGGTCCCACGGCCACGCTGCGGGCTGGGGACAGCCTCGTGCCCCCCCCCGGACAGTGCCAGCCCCCTGTCCCCCCGCACTGCCCCCCCCCCATAACCACACCGTGTCCCGGTGCCACCCCCCCGTGTCCCACCGCGTTGGCCCCCCCCCCCCTCACCCCCACCATGGGTGCCAGCCCCCCCCATCCCACACCGCTGTGCCCCCCCTTAGGGGGTGGCCGTGGAGGTGACAGCCCCCCCCCCTTTGTCCCCAGGTGACCCCACCGAGGCGGCGGGGGGGTGCAGCGTGTGCCGCAGCCCCCACCGGGGCCATGCCCAGGTCAACGGCACCTTGGGGGGGGCCGTCACCCTGGGGTGCCCGGGGGGGGACGAGCACCTGGGCCAGCTGCAGGCCGTGCACTGGCATTTCGGGGGGAGCCTGGTCTGCAGCCGGGGCTCCGGGGGCTCCCCCAACTGCCCCCCCCCGTACCGGGAGCGGGCCGGGCTGGGGGGGCCCGGTGGGGAGCTGCTGCTGCTGGGGGGGCTGCGGGCAGGGGATGGGGGCACCTATAGGTGCCTGCTGCTGGGCAGCGACGACTGCGCCTGCGGGGAGGTGACGCTGGAGCTCGGGGGTGCGAGCACTGGGGGGGGGCACGGGGGGGGCACGGGGGGGGTAAGGGGGGGGCACGGGGGGGCAGCCCCCCAGCACTGCGTGGGGATGGAGGGGATGGGGGGGGGTGGGAGGTGGGAGCCCCCTACTGGGGGGTTGGGGCTGGGGGGTTGGGGGGGGGCGGTGGGGATGGAATGTGGGAGCCCCCCCCCGGTATTGGGTCTGGGGGGCTGGGGGGGGACGTGGGGAGGGGAATGTGGGAGCCCCCCACTGTGGTATTGGGGTTGGGGGGACTTGGGGGGGGCTACGGGGATGGGAACTTGGGAGCCCCCCGTGCTGGTATTGGGGTTGGGGGGGGCTGTGGGGGGCTGTGGGATGGGAATGTGGGAGCCCCCCACCCCGGTATTGGGTCTGGGGGTTGGGGGGATTTGGGGGGGGGTCTGTGGGATGGGAGCATGGGAGCCCCCCCACCCGGGTTTTGGGTTTTGGGGGGGGGGAGCCCCTCCCTGTGGCATTGGGTCAGGGGGGTCATGGGGTCGTGGGAGCCCCTCAGCCCTGTGGGTTCCGGGGACAACCCCCGAGTGCCCCCCCCGTGTCCCCCCCCCCGCAGGTGTCCCCTGCAGCCAGCCCTGCTCCGGCGCCCCCCCTCGTGGTGCCTTCAGCCTCCTCCTCCTCCTCCTCCTGCTGCTGCCTCCGGCCCTCGCCCTGCGGCTGTGATGGGGGGGGGGGCAGGAGGGGGCGTGCAAACGTGAGTGTGCAAATGTGAGTGTGCAAATCTGGGTGTGCAAGTGTGAGCGTGCAAACGTGTGCACACGTGGGGGGGGTGCACACGTGGCTGTGTCCCCGTGCCTGCTGTTCCTGGTGTCCCCCCCCCCAGGTGGGGCCGTGCGTGTCCCCCTGCCAGGGCACCCTCGTGTGGCACTACCCCCGCGTGTCACCAGGGCCCCCCCCCCTCCTTGCCCCTCCCTGGTGTCACCTGGTGCCACCCCCTCGGCCACAGCGCTTTTTGGGTCAAAAAGCGGTGGAAACGGGAGCGCTGCTGGGCTGGGCAGAACGGGGGAGATTTGGGGTGCGCTGCTCACCCCGAACAGTGGCGCCGGTCCCCAGGGTCCCCCGTCCCCAAGGTGTTGCCCTGGGAGGGGGGGGGCTCTGGGTGCCCCCCCTCTTGTCCCCCCCCCCCCTCCCCGCTGTCCCCAGTGTCCCCGCAGGCGGTTGGCAGCCGGGGACGGGATTTTGCGGTGTCAGCCCCCAGGGGGGCCGCGGCACCCAGAGCCTTCCCAGCCTTTGTGTCCCCGGACAATGGCAGCGCCACGTGCACTGGGGGCCCTAACACCCCCCCCCCGCCCCCTCCACATCCCCCTCACCCATCGGCCAGGACAGACGGACACGGACGGACGGACAGACGGCCATGGGGCACCCCGCTGGTGGGTGCTGAAGGAGGGTGAGTGGCCACCAGCCCCGTGTCCCCCCCGTCACCTGCCTCCCACAGGTGACACCCCCGGGGTCCCCCCCGGTGTCTCCTGGAGATGGCACCCTGGGTACCCCTGGTGTCCCCAAATGTCCCCCTCCCCGGGTACCCCCCTGCCCCTGGAGATGTCCCCACAGCTGTCCCCGGTGTCCCCTGCGGGTGCCACCCCTGGGTGCCCCCTCCCTGGAGATGCCCCCCCCATCCACTTGCAGTGCCCCCCCCAGGTGCCCCCCATCCCCAGCAGTGCCCCGTCCATCCCCGTGTCCCCTCCCCACGGGTTTTGGCACAGGGTCCCCAGGCCGGTGGTGGCGGTTGGGGGGGGGGACACAGCACCCCCCCCAGCCCCCCCCCACTGTACGCAGGGGACGATGCCGGTCGGGGGGGGGCTGCTGTGCGCCGCCAGCGGCCTGGCCCTGCTGGTCACCGCCACCGCCACCGACTTCTGGCTGCAGCACCGGGCGCCCGGCGGCACCGCGGCCATCGGGCTGTGGCACCTCTGCCTGGGGGGGCACTGCCGGCCCCCCCCCGGCCCCCCGGGTAGGCGGCAGCTCTGGGGCAGGGCGCGGGGGTCCCCAGCGCGTGCCCGGTGTCCCCAACGTGCCTGTCCCCGCAGCTTTCTGGGACGCCACGCGGGTGCTGATGCTGCTGGCGGTGCTGGCCGCCGCCGCCGGCTTCGCCCTGGGGCTCTCGGCCGCCGCCGCCGGTGCTGCCCGGAGGGCGCGAGCCCGAGCCGCCGGCGTCACCCTGCTGCTGGCGGGTACGTGGGGACGGGGGGGGGACACGGGGAGGGGGCATCGGGGCTGAGCGGTCACTGCTGCGGTGAGGTGCGTGGGGCACTGCTGCCATGAGCTGTGCCCGGTCTCTGCTGCCCTGGGCTGAGCCAGGTCACTGCTGTGATGAGCTGTGCCCGGTCTCTGCCAGCTGAGCTGTGCCAGGTTCCTGATGCGATGAGCTGTCACTGCTGCAATGAGTTGTGCCCGGTCTCTGCTGCCATGAGCTGTGCCCGGTCCCTGCAGCCCGTGCCCGGTGCTCGCTGCCATGCCCCGTGCCGGGTCCCCGCAGCCTCCCCGGGGCTGGCAGCCCCCACACACACCCCCCCCCCATGTCCCGTAGGTGTCCTGGCGCTGCTGGGGCTGGCGGTGTGCACGGCCGGGGCTCGGAGCCTGCTGGGCCCAGCCCCCGGTGCCTGGCGCCTCTCCTGGTCCTACCTTCTTGCCTGGGTCGCCGTCGTCCTCACCGGCTCGGCAGGTACCGGGCACGGGCACCCATGGGTGGGGGCAGCGCTGGGACCCCCCCGTTCACCCCACTGCCCCCTCTCTCCACCCCCCCCCCAGGTCTCTTCCACCTCTGCGCTGCCGCCAAGGACCCGTCCCCGGAGAGCTCCGAATCTGGGGGGCCCTGAGGGGGTCCCGGGACCCTGCGCCCCCCCCACCCCGAGCAGAGACGGGAGGGGGCGCCCCGGGGTGCCCGGTGCCTGCAGGCTGAGCCCCCCCCCATTTTGCCCCTTTCCTCTTCCCTCCCCCCCCAGTCTTGCTGTGCCAATAAAGTGCCTGTTCTGCCCCCCCCCGTGCTGTGTCCGCTGGGATTTGGGGACCCCACATTTTGGGGAGGGGGGGTCAGTGCCCTCCCCCGTCCGGCTCCTGCGATTTGAGTAGAAATAGGGGCTTTTTAGGGGGTGCCACCCGGAGAATGAGTGGAATGGGCTGGGGGGGGCACCGGGAGCCCCTGGGGGGAATGGGCTGGGGGACTGGGGGGGGACTGGGACACACTGGGGGGCGGCACGGGGGTGGTCCAGGGGGGCCGGGCAGGGGCTGTGGTGATGGGAGAAGCCACCGGGGACACCGGGGGGGACGAAGGGGACCCCGGGATGACCGTGTGCCGGCGGGGGGGGGGCGGCGCTGGGCCCCCCGGGGGGAGACACCGCCGGGGCGGGCGGGGGCTCTGCCGGTGGGCCCCACACCCCCCGCCGGGCTGTGTTGCCCCTTTAAGACCGCGCCCTCGGCCCCGCCCCTGCCCCGACCTGCCGGACCGGTCCGCCCCGCCCGGCCCCGCCCGGGGCCCCCGCCCCCTCAGGCCCCGCCCCTCCCGGCCCCGCCCCGCCCCGGCGGCCCCGCCCCGCCCCGTCCCGGCTCCGAGCTCAGCACCGGCCCCGGCCCCACCGCCGCGCACGGCCCGGAGCCGCCCGGTTCGGCCCGGTGCAGCCCGGTTGGGTCCGGCCCGGCCCCGTCCGGTCCGGTCCGGTCCGGTTCGGCCCCGTTCCGCTCGGTTCGGCCCGGTTCGGCCCGGATGGTGCTGGCCGGGAGCCGAGCAGCGCCGTGAGCCCGCAGGTGTCCGCATGGCCCCCCGCGGGATGCGGCCCGGGACGCCCGTTCAACTCCTCCTCCTCCTCCTCCTCCTCGCCGCCACCGGTAAGGGACGGGACCGGCACCGGGGGCACCGGGACCGGACCGGGGGCAGCGGGGCCGTTCCGCGGGACCGAGCCCCTGCGGGCGGGGAGCGGCACCGGGAGCGGCACCGGCAGCACCGGTTGCTCCGGGAGAGGGGGGGGGGGGCGGGCCGGGGCTGGGGCCGGGGGCACCGGTACCCCCGGGGCTGGGGGCGGAGCGGAGTGGGGAGGGGGGGGGGGGACACACGCGTGTGCGTGCCCGTGAGTGGGGGCACACGAGGGTGCCTACGTGGGTGCGCTCGCGTGTGCACCTGCGGCTCCGTGCACCTGCGGCCGTGCCCCCGGTGCCCGTCCCGGTGCCCCCGGTCCCGGTGTGTGTGCCCCGGGTGTCCCCGTGCGTGTCCCGGTGCCCCCGTCCCGGTGTGTTCACGCCCGCGTGTCCGTGCGTGTGTCAGCGCCGTGGGTGTGCCCCGGGTGGCCCCGGCTGCCGCTCCGGTGTCCCGTCTCCCCCCCAAAAAAAAAAACCGACCGTGGCGGGGCTGGGGGGGACAGAGGGGACGGGGACGTGGCAGGTTGTGGGGGGACAGGATCGTGGGGGGGGACACGGTGGGGACGGGGCTGATCCCTTTGGGGACATCAGGGCCGGGGGGGGCAGGGCTGGGGGCGTGGGGGTGCGGTGGGGACGGGGGGGAGCGAGGGGGGACGTGAGGGGGGGACACAATGCTGGGGGGGGGACAGGGCTAACCGGTCTGAGGCCACCGTGGGAACGGGGCCGTCCCCTCTGGGGACACCCCAGGGCTGTCTGGGAAGGGACATGGAGGGGGGGGGGAGGACACAGTGCACACCCCCAGGGTCCCCCCCATTGTCTCCCATTGTTCACACGTGGGGGGGGCACTGGGGGTGCTGGGGAGGGGACGGGGACACCGGGCTCAGCCCCTCGAGGTGGGCGCTGCACCCACGGGTGCTGCTGGGGGGGGGCACGATGCCCTGCCCCCCACCCCCACCTGCCGTGCCTCAGTTTCCCCACTCGTGCAGCCCCCGTGGGAACGGGCTGGGTGCTGCTGGGGGGGCGTCACCGTCACCATGATGGGTGCTGAGCCCCCCCCAGCCCCCTCCCCAACCCAGGGCTCGGCTCGGGGGGGGATTCCGTGATGGGGGGGGTGGCACAGAGTGGGGCCAGCCCCGAGGTGTGCAGTGTGTGCAGGTGTGAGCAGGGGGGGGGACGGGACACACGTGTGCGTGCTCACTGTGCTGGGAGCCCCCCCGTGCGTGCTCACACGCGTGTGTGCTCATCAGCTGGGGGGGGCACACGTGTGTGGCATGTCCCCAGCGGGGCCGCACGGACGTGCAGGGGGCACGACCCCACGCGGGTGCGGGTGCCACACGCACAGGGGAGCCCGTCCCGAGCGCAGCCCTGGATGCGAAGGCGCGGCCGGCCTTGCACACGCGTGTGCCCCCCCCCCGGGACCCCCCAGCCGTGCCGGCAGGCCCGGGGCCGCATCCTGCCGCGGCGCCGAGGCGGTGACCCCGCGGGAGCCGGTTGAGCCGGTTCCCGGCCCCGTTCCCACGCGCTCGGCCCCGTTGGGTGGGGACGCCCCGCGGCGGGGGCCCGCTGCCAGCGCCGCCGCCACCCCCCGCCGCCGCTGGGACCCCGCCGTGGATCCCCCAGGAGCCCCCCGGCTTGCGCGGGGGCTTGGCCGCAGCACCGGGGGAAACCGAGGCAGCGGGCGTCGAGCGCCGCCGGGGGGGTGGCGAGAGGGCCGGGATCCAGCGACCGGGGCAGCGCGGCGGTGACGAAGAGCCCGGCAATTAGTTAATTAATACGTCGACTAATCGAGGGTGGTGCGAGGTGGTGGTGGTGGGGGGGGGGGTGGCAATTAAGGCCGGTTTAATTAAAAGCCGTGGGGGGCTCGGCGGGGGGCGGCGGCGGGAGCCCCCGCGGTGCCGGTGCTGGTGCCGGTGCCGGGGGCGGGAGGCTCCGCAAGCCGCGGCAGCGCCCGGCATGTGCGCGGGCCGGTTGGGCTGGCCTCGCAGGCACGGCCGCTCCCCGCCACGCCGCCCGCCCGCGCGCCCGCCCCGCCGAGCGCTGGGTGGGCCCCGCGCATGGGAACGCCGCGGAGGGCGAGCTGCGAGTGTGCCCCGGCGCGTGCAAGGGCCGGGAGGGGGCCCGCGGGTGTGCCAAAGGGGGCACGAGCACGGCCGACGTGCCCGAGATGAGTGTGTCCCCGTGTGAGGGTGTGTGCAGCCGTGCGTGGCTGTGTCTGAGTGGGTGTGAGTGTGTCTGAGTGTGCCCCCGTGTGCGTGAGTGTGTGTGAGCGCGTGCAAGCGTGCAGGAACGTGCCCCAGTGGGTGCTGCCGTGCACAAGGGTGTGCACACGTGGTGAGCAGCTGTGAGCGCACGGAAGCTTGCACAAGCACTCCTAAGTGTGTGAGCATGCCAGTGACACCTGAGTGTGTCCAAGTGTGCACAAGGGTGTGCAAATGTTTATAAAGCATGTACAAGTGTGTCTGAGTGTGCGCCAGCACCTCTGTGCATGTGCAAGCACGCCTAAGCATGTGTGAGTGTGCCCCAGCATGTGGAAGCAAGCATGAGCACATCCAAATGTGCATGAGCGTGCCCAAGCATGTGAGTGTACACAAGTGTACTTGAGAGTGCATCGGTGTGTCCGAGCACGTGCAAGCACGCCAAAGCATGCACGAGCGTGCCCTGCCATGCCTGAGCACGCACAAATGTGCACAAGCGTGCATAAACATGCTGAAGCACGCGTGGATGCGTGTGAGTGCACACACATGAGCGTGTGGAAGCTGGCAGTAGGCGTGAGCACATGCACGTGCCCAAGTGTGTGTGAGTGCACCCAGCACCTGAGAGCACACCCAAGTGTGCCTGAGTGTTTGTGAGCACACCCAAGCCTGTATGTGCGTGCACGTGTGCCTGAGTGTGTGTGAGTGCATTCAAGCATCTTGGAGCGTGCAGCCGTGCCCAGGCGTGCTTGAGCATTTGTGAGTGTGTCCAAGCATATGCAGGTG
Organism: Aythya marila; assembly: GCF_965140915.1. Lineage (NCBI taxonomy): Eukaryota > Metazoa > Chordata > Aves > Anseriformes > Anatidae > Aythya > Aythya marila. The sequence goes on along the minus strand of NC_139070.1, from coordinate 2,687,051 downwards.
CATGTCTGAGCGTGTGGAAGTGTGCACAAGTGTGCCTGAGCGTGCACAAACGCACTGGAGCACGTATAGGTGTGCCCAAGCCTGCGTGTCCGAGCTACCCCAACTGTTGCACAAACATAGACAAGTGTGCCCGAGTGCGAGTGCAAACACAAGCGTGCCCATGTACACTCAAGCAGATAAGAGCGTGCACAAGCGCGTGCAAGCACGCCTGCCTGCGCGAGTGCACCTGAGCGCTGGTGAGCGTGCAACGCCGTGTCACACCGGCGCCCCGTGGCGAGTCCCGAGGCGCCGGTGCCACCCTTGGGTGCCCGCAGGTTGCCGGTCGGGGGTGGTGGAGGTGGAGCGCAGCGTGACGGCGGTGCTGGGCCAGGACGTGGTGCTGCCGTGCCGGTACCGGGCGCAGGAGGGCGAGCAGGTGGTGCAGGTGACGTGGCTGAAGCGGGGCCCAGCGGGGCACAGCGCCGAGGTGGCCGTGCTCAACCGGCAGCACGGCGAGCACGTGCAGGACGCCTACGCGGGCCGAGTGCTGCGGCGGGCGCCTGGCGCGCTGGAGGACGGCGCCATCGTCCTGCGCAACGCCGTGCAAGGGGACGAGGGCGACTACGAGTGTCACCTCATCACCTTCCCCATGGGCAGCTTCGAGGGGCGCCTCACCCTCAAGGTGCTCGGTGAGTGCCTGGTGGCGGGTGGAGGGCGTGGGGTGATGGGGATGGGGATGGGGCAATGGGCGCAGGACAATGGGGTGGTGGGCATGGGGTGATGGGGATGGGGCCATGGGGTTGTACGCATGGGGTGATGGGGATGGTGGGCACAGAGACATGGGGTGATGGGGCAATGGGTATAGGGTGATGGGGTAATGGGCATGGGGCCATGAGGCAATGGGATGATGAGCATGGGATGGTGGGCACGGGGCAATGGGATGGTGGGAATGGGGTGATGGGCATGGGACAATGGGGTGGTTGGCATGGGACAATGGGCATGGGGTGATGGGCAGGGGGCCACAAGACAATGGGTATGGGGTGACAGATGGGGAATGATGGGGGTGACAGGCGTGGGGTGATGAGGTGACAGGCACGGGACAGTGGCTGATGGGCATGGGGTTGACGGGTACAAGGTGATGGGCATGGGACAATGGGACAAGGGGTGAAGGGCAGAGGGCAATGGCTATGGGGTGGTGGGCATGGAGGGGAGGGCAGCGTGCCATGGGCAGGGGGGGCAAGCCGCGGGTGCTGGGCGAGTGGTGCTGGGGCCAGCCGCAGGCCCTGGGCTTGGGGCTCTTCGGTCTGACGCCGCCGCCCGCAGTGCCGCCGCTGCCCATCCTGAACCCGGGGCCGCCGCTGGAGGAGGGCCAGGGCCAGACGCTGGCGGCCTCGTGCACGGCGGAGGGCAGCCCCGTGCCCTCGGTGCGCTGGGAGACGGAGGTGCGGGGCACCAACACCACGCGCCGCTCCGTGCACTCCCGCTCCGCCTCCGTCACCAGCGAGTTCTTCCTGGTGCCCGGGCGCAGCATGAACGGCAAGAGCCTCACCTGCGTGGTGGCACACCCCGGGCTGCGCCACGAGAAGAGGATCACGCACCAGCTCAGCGTCGCCTGTGCGGCACGGGGACCGGGGGGGGCGTTGGGGACACGGGGACCATGGGGTGGCACTGGGGACGTGGATGGCATTGAGGGCATGGGAGGTGCTGGGGGACACTGAGGGCATTGAGGGATGTGGGAGGCATTGAGGGCATGGGGACACCAGGGACAGCAAGGGGCATGGGGGGACACTGGGGACATGGGGGGCATCGAGGGACATTGGGGGGACTTGAGGGCGTGGGGGACACGGGATAGCAAGGACATGGAGGGTGCTGGGGGAGATGGAGAACGTGGGGGACACGGAGGGACAGGGGACACGGAGGGGCATGGGGGGGTTACGGGTGTTGGGGACACAAAGGACACAGAAACTGGGGTGGGTGGGGAGCAGGGGGGGCAGCGGGACACAGGGAGCCTGAAAGGCTTTGGGGACATGGAGGATGGGGGCGTTGGGGGCATGGGGGGGCTTTGGGGACCTCGGGGATGTGATGGGCACAGGGGACACATAGGAGAGGGGGTGCACTGGGGACTTGGGGGGCCCTGGGGTGACGGGGCAGGGAGGGGTGTCACCGCCTCGTCCCCGCCTGTCCCCTCACTGTCCCCTCGGTGTCCCCCAGACCTGTCGGACGCCTCGGTGCTGGGGCACTCGGAGGAGTGGGCGGAGGGCATGGAGGGGGCCACGCTGACCTGCCTGGGGGACGGCAACCCGCCCCCCACCTACAACTGGACACGGTGAGGCCATCGCCTGGCCCCTGCGCCCAGCCTCGTCCCCGCCGTGTCCCCCCTGGGGGTCGGTGGCCCTGCTGTGTCCCCTGCTGGTGGCCCATGTGCATGTCCCTGTCCTTGTGTGTGGCTGTGTCCCTGCCGTGTCCCCTGCCCGTGGCTGTGCACCCGTGTCCGTGTCCCTGCTGTGTTCCCGTCTGTGCCCGTGTCCCCCCACCCACGTCCTTGTCCCTGCTCCGTTCCATGCCTGTGTCCCCCCATCTCTGCCCATGACCCTGCTGCGTCCCCCTGCCTTTGTCCCCGCAGTGTTCCCTGTCCCCTGTCACTGCTGTGCCTGGGTCCCTGCTGGGTCCCCTCTTTGTCCCTGCCATTTCCCCTGTCCCTGCCATGTCCCCCTGCTCTGTCCCCATGTCCCTGCCGTGTCCCCTTTTGTCTGTCCCCATAACCCTGCCGTGCCCCCATCCCTGCTGTGTCCCGTCCCTGCCATGTCCCCTGCCTGAGTCCCTGCTGTGTCCCCTTTTGTCTGTCCCCGTGTCCCCGCCGTGCCCCCAGCCCCATCCCAGCTGTGCCCGTGTCCCCTCCGCGTCCCCCTGCCCGTGTCCCTGCCCGTGCCCGTCCCGCCGTGTCCCGCCCGGGCGTGCCGGTGCCGCTGCCCCGCTCGGCGGCGGGCGCTGCAGGTCTGGCCGTGCCCGGGCAGGCCCCGCGCCGGCCGGGGCTGGGCGTCAGCACCGCGCACCCGTGGGAACGGCGCCGGGCTTTGATGCCGGCAGCGCCGCGGCGCCCGCCCGGGCACGCCGACGCTCACCGTGCCCCCGCAGGCTCAACGCCCCGCTGCCCGCCGGCGTGCGGGTGAAGGGGGACACCCTGGTCTTCCAGCGGCCCCTCGCCGCCGCCGACGCCGGGGACTACGTGTGCCGCGTGGCCAACCGCGTGGCCACCAAGGAGGCGCGGGCCAACGTCAGCGTCAAGGGCAGGGCGGCAGGTGGGCGGCTCGGGGGGACCGGGGGTGCCGGTGGCGGGGGATTGGGGGGGTGCTGTGGTGTGGGGGTGCCGGTGCTTCTGTCTGTCTGTCTGTCGGTCCAGCCTTGCTGCCGTGTCCCTTCCCAGGCTGTCAGCCCGGCTGTCTGTCCCTCTGCTCCTCCCTGCCCTCTCTCTCCCCATCCCTCCGTCTGTCCACCCCCAGCTGCTCCTTTCCGCCCGTTCTCCAATTTGTCCATCTGTCCATACGTCCATCCATCCTGCCCCCCCCCCACATCCTTCTGTCTCCGGACTTATCTGTCCTTCTGTCTGTCCGCCCACCCGTTAACTCCACGCCACTTCACTCTTTTCATCCTCTGCTTGTTCTTCTATCCATTTGTCCATCCCTCCGTCCATCCATCCCTGTCATCTCTCTCTGCCCATCCACGTCCCTCCGCGTCCCCCACCCACCCCCGTGTTCACCCTCCACCCGTGCACCCGCTCCTGTCCCTCCGCTGACCCAGCCCTCTCCCCGTGCCTGCTCCGCCCTGCTGCTCATCGTCCCGTCCGTCCACTCATCCTCCCAGTGCCTGCTCATCCTTCCGCCCATTTTCCTGCTCAGCTGCCTACTCACCTGCCCGGCCCTCCCTCCATGCGCTCACCTCTCCGTGCGCTCACCCCTCCAGCCATGCACTCATCCCTCCATGCGCTCACCTCTCCATGCACTCATCCCTCCGTGCACTCATCCCTCTATGCGCTCACCTCTCCATGCACTCATCCCTCCGTGCACTCATCCGTCCCTCCCTCCATCCCTCCGTGCGCTCACCCCTCCAGCCATGCACTCATCCGTCCCTCCACCCCCCACCCATGCGCTCATCCAGCCACCCAAAACCCCAGCCACGAACTTGTCCTTCCGTCCATGCGTTCATCCATCCACCCACGTGCTTCATCCCTCCACCCCTCACCCCGTCCGTCCGTCTGTCCTTGCCACGTTCTCACCCCCCCCATCATCTTCTCGCCCCCTCCTCGCCGCGCCCACCCCCCTGACCCCCCCCATAGAGAACGAGGTGCGCAAGGTGGACCTGGTCTCTGCCTCGGTGGTGGTGGTGGGCGTCATCGCCGCCGTGCTGCTCTGCGTCCTCGTCGTCGTCGTCGTCGTCATGACCCTCTACCACAAGCGCAAGACCAAGCGCATCTCGGAGAAGTAGTAAGAGCCGGGCCGAGGGGCACAGGGGGGTGGGATGGGGGGGTGCTGGGACCCAGTGGGACCCCGTGGGGCCCGGTGGGACCCCCGGTGAGTTGCCGTCGCGCTGTGCCCGCAGTGAGGAGGAGCTGACGCTCACCAGAGAAAACTCCATCCGGCGCCTGCACTCCAGCCACAGCACCGACACGCGCACCCAGGTGGGCACGGGGGGGCACGGTGGGCATGGGGGGGCCTGGGGTGGGAGGTGGGGGGTCCTAGGGAGGGAGTCTTGGGGTACAGAGGGTGCCGGGTGCTGGGGTGCGCACTGGGGTGCTCGTGGGGCTGTATGGTGGGACGTGGGGCATTGGGGTGCTGGGGGTGCGGGGTGGTTGGGTGCCCATGGGGCCAGGTATTGGGGTGCCCATGGGGTGTTGGGGGCTTTTGGGTGCCCGTGGGGTATTGGGGTACGTGGGGGTCTGGGTGTTTGGGTGCGTGGGGTGCCCTTGGGGTGCTGGGTGGTTTTGGGTGCCCGTGGGGCTGGGTATTGGGGGTCTGGGGGTCTGGGTGTTGCGGTGGTGGTTGGTGGTGCTGGATGGGCACTGGGGGGCCGAGGGGGCTCCCGTGCCATCCCCGGGGGTCCTCACGTGGCGCTGCAGCTGGAGGAGACGCTGCAGCTGCGTGCCGAGAGCCGGCAGGGCAGCCTGCGGGGGGACAGCCTGCGGGGGGACAGCCTGAGGGGCACCAGCATCTGCTCTGCCATGGTGAGCACCCGGGGGGTGTCAGGGGGCTCAGGGTGGGGGGGGCATGGCGGGCAGCGCCTGCACAGGGCTGCAGGAGCGTGTCCTCCCCTGTGTGTGTGTGCAGCCCCCTCCTCGTGTGCAGCCCCCTTTCATGGGCGCAAATCCCCTTGGACATGTGCATGCCCCCCCTCAGCGCACACCCCTCCATCTGTGCGTGCACCCCACTTTCACTCACGCCCCCCCCTTTTGCATGTGTGTTCCCGTCCGTGCACACAGACCCTTCACTGCACGCACCTTGCAGTCCCCGTCCCCAACGTCCCCATCCCCGGGCACAGCAGCACCCCAGCCCCGTCACTGCCCCTGGGACAGGGGCCACATCCCCGGGGGCGGGTGGCAGTGGGACCCCCCACCCTGCCCCGTGTCCCCTCACCCCGACCCGTGTCCCCGCAGAGCGAGGAGGCCGAGGGCCGCAGCTACTCGACGCTCTCCACGGTGCGGGAGATCGAGACGCAGACGGAGGTGCCGGCGGCCCCGCTGCTGCCCGCCCCGGAGGGCAAGGAGCCGAAGGAGGAGGAGGAGGACAGCGGGGACAACCCCATCAAGCAGGCCATGACCCACTTCGTGCAGGAGAACGGCATGCTGCAGGCCAAGCCCACCACCAACGGCATCTACATCAACGGTCGCGGGCACCTGGTGTGAGCGCGGCGGCGGCGGCAGGGGCCGGGCCGGGTGGCGGGGCCGGGGGGGGGGACGCACACGGGACCCCCGTCCCCTCTGCGGCTTCCCCTGCTCCGCCGCCACCCGCCCGCCGGCCGGCTCGGGGCTCGGTCCCCAAACGCCGCCCTTGCTGCTCGCCCCGTGCCCGGGACATGCACTGCGCCCCAGGAGGGGGCTCCGGCCCCCGCCCCCCTTGCTGCTGGCACGAGGTTTGGGGACACGCTGCGCCCCGCTTGGGGACAGCAGCAGCAGGACAGAAGGGAGGTGACCGCAGCGCCCAGGACCCACGGGCGCCGGAGCCGCCGGGCACCCGCGGGCGCGGGGACATGGGGACGCGGGACCCCACGGACAGACGGATGGGCAGGAGCCCCGGCGGGGCTCAGACCTCCCCCCCCCCCCCCGAACATCCCTTCGGACTCTGGGTCGGCTCCTTTCCGCGCGCAGCTCTGGGGGACCCCCGGGGGTCCCCGCTCGGGATGCGGTTCGCCGGTGGCACTTGGGACGCTTGTGTCCCCTCCCCGATCCCGGCTGTCCCCTTCCCCCCATGGCACAGACACGTCCCCCCCCCGTCCCCCTCCCACCCCAACCCCCCGAACCGGGGCTCGCCCGTCCCACCCCGCACCCCCAGACCCTGCCGAGGGGCCCCCCCGAGCCCGGGGCTGGCGGCGGGGGTCCCCATGGGGCCGCTCGGCCGGGGGTCCCGCTGTACATAGAGCCCCAGCGTGTACATACCTGTACAGGACGGGGGTCCCCGTCGCCCTTTCGTATCTGCACTGCTGGTTTTGTAAATAAATCCCGCGCGGGACCCTGGGACCGAGCCTTGCCTGCCTCTGCTCTTGGCTGGGTCCGCGTGCAACACCCGGGTGTGCCGCTGCTTGTGCACGAGTGTGCAAGAGCCTCTGGGGCCGCACACGGGCACGGTCTGCACCCAACTGGGGGACGTTGGTGCGAGCACGTGCCCGAGCGTGCAGAACCGTGCACGGGTGTGCGGATGAATGCAAGGGGGTGCGCAGAGGTGTGCAGAACTGCACGAGTGTGTGCAAGCATGCAGAGCACAACAAGGACGCATGAGTTGTGTGTGAGCATGGGTAAGTGCACAGGACCGCCTGTGAGCAAGCGTGCACGAGTGCACGAGCATGTGTGAGCCTGCACAAGCGTGCGTGAGCCTGCAGAGCATGCATGAGCGTGTGCGAGGATGCACGAGGCCCGGTGCGGCTGCCCTAGTGCTCAGCCCCGTGTGCGAGGCCGCCCGAGTGTGCACGGCCACCCGCTGCCGTGAGCCGCGCAAGGGCCACGCGCACGGCCCCGCGCGAGGGCGGCTGCGCCAGCGCCCCCGGGAGAGCGCGGAAACGCGCGGCCCGCGCCCTGCCCTGCGGTTTCGACGCGCCGAGGAGCAGGAAGCGGCCTCGAAGGCGGCCGCCGCCTTCCTGCCCCCGCCAGCGGGGCGCCCCGGGCCCTCGAGGCTGCGTCAGGGCCCCGGGGCCGCGGCACTTCCTCCCCGGGGCCGCTTCCGCCCGCTGCCGCCTGCCCCCGGCCGCGCTGGGGCTTTGGGCGCCCCGCTCCCCGCTCGGGGCTCCTCCTGGGGCTGGGCCCCGCCATGGGCAGGATCTGACCCCGCCGGGGGGGTCCCCGCCGCCCCCATGTCGCTGGCGCTCAAGGCCCGGCAGAAGGCGAGGCGCAAGGGCGGCGCCAAGGAGCGGGTTTTCGGCTGCGACCTCCTCGAGCATCTCCAGCAGTCGGGGCAGGATGGTAAGCGTGGGGAGCGGGGGTCCTGCGCTGGGGGGGGTCCTCCTCAGGGCCCCCCCGCTCCCCCTCCATCTCGCCCGTCCCCGGGGGTCGCCCCCCAGCCCCGTCCCCGTGCCCCCCAGCGGAAGCGGGGAGGGGACGGCGGTGACGCTCGCCATGCGGTTGCATCACCGGGGCTTGAGCAAGCGGCGGAGCTGGGGCGCATCCCGCACAGGGCCCCCCCTGAGATTTCGGGGTTCCCCCAGGGCCGGCGTTGCCCGATCCAATCTCAGCTCCCCGCTGCGCCCCCTGGTTTGGAGGGGGTGAGGCCCAGGGGCTCGGCGGCCTCGTCCCCAGGTCCTGGTGGTCCCAATCTGGACATGGGGAGCGGTGGCACCGTGGGGACACCGCCGCGGAGGGGACCCGCTCCCTCCTGCCACCCCCTGCGCTCGCTGGGGACAGGGCCCGGGGCCTTGGGAGGGGTCTGGGGGGGCTCCGTGGGGGGCTGATGCCGGGCCCGGGGGTGCCCGTCCCGCAGTGCCCCAGGTGCTGAGGAGCTGCACCGAGTTCGTGGAGCAGCACGGGGTGGTGGACGGCATCTACCGCCTGTCGGGCGTCTCCTCCAACATCCAGCGGCTGCGGTGAGCGGGGCAGGGGGCTGGGGAGGGGCTGGGGAGGGGTAGGGAGGGGCTGGGGGGCAGGGGAAGGGGCTGGGAAGGGGATATGGGGTGGAGATGGGGACCAGGAGGAGAGCGGAGGGCGGGAGGTGGGGATGGGATGGAAATGGGGCTGGGAGGGAGCGGGATGGGGATGGGAGCTGAGGGGATGGATCTGGGGAGGGAGAGGGGTCTGGGACCAGGAGGGAGGGGAATGGGGGTGGGGTGGAGATGGGGCTGGGGGGAGAACTGGGGTCAGTTTTCCCCTCTCCTCCCTTCCCTCAGCTCTGCCCTCCCCTATTTCCCCTCCCCATCACCGGGGTGTTTTGTCCTTCCACAACCCCCTGGGGGGGGCACCCCTGGGTGCCCCCAGCGTCCCCGTGTCCCCTGCACCCCCAAGGCTCCCCAGCACTGCCAGCATCCCCAGTGCCCCCAGTTTCCCCAGCATCCCCCACATCCCTGGTGTCCCTCTAGCCTGGGTGTTTCCAGCGTCTCCAACATCTCCATGTCCCCAGGGGTCCCCAAATCCCCGTGTCCCTGTACTTCTGGCACCCCCATTGTCCCCAAATCCCCCTGTCCCCAAATCCCCATGTCCCTCTATTCCTGGCACCCCCGTTATCCCCAAATCCCAGTGTCCCTGTACTTCTGCCACCCCCATTGTCCTCAAATCCCCACATCTCTGTGTCCTCTGCATTGTCCTGTCCCCAAATCCCTGCATCCCTGTACTCCTGGCACCCCCCATTGTCCCCAAATCCCTATGTTCCTGTATTCTTGGCATCCCCAGTGTCCCCAAATCCCCACGTCCCTGTACCCTCTGCATCCACCTGTCCCCAAATCCCCATGTCCCTGTACTTCTGGCACCCCCATTGTCCCCAAATCCCTGTGTCCCTCTATTCCTGGCATCCCCCTGTCATCCCCCCATCCCTGCATCCACGTCCCCGTGTCCCCGAGCACTCCCCCGGGACGCTGTGCAGGGCGCGGGGCTGGGGTCAGCCACGTCCCCGTCCCCATCACCGCCCGTCCCCGACGATCCGTGTCCCCCCCACGGGCAGGCAAGAGTTCGACAGCGAGCGCTGCCCCGACCTGCAGCGGGACGTCTACCTGCAGGACATCCACTGCGTCAGCTCGCTCTGCAAGGCGTATTTCCGCGAGCTGCCCAACCCGCTGCTCACCTACCAGCTCTACGACAAATTCGCCGTGCGTCCCGCTGCCCCCGGCCCCGGGGGGGGGGGGTTCCCAGGAGGGTTGGGGGTCCCCAGGAGGGGTTCCCCGGGAGGTGACCCCCTCCGTGACGCCGTCCCCGTGCCCCCCGCAGGACGCGGTGGCCATCCAGATGGAGGAGGCGCGCCTGGTGAAGATCAAGGAGGTGCTGAAGGAGCTGCCGGCGCCCCACTATAGGTACTGGGGGGGGGCCAACCCCTGTCCCCGTGTCCCCAAAATGTCACCGCCAGCCCTAAGGTGTCCCCACACCCCGCAGGACCCTGGAGTTCCTGATGAGGCACCTCCTGCACATGGCATCCTACAGCAGCCAGACCAACATGCACGCCAGGAACCTCGCCATCGTCTGGGCCCCCAACCTCCTGCGGTGAGCCGGGGGGGGGGGGAGAGGGAACGGCCCCGGATTTTTGGGGTGCGGAGCTGTTGGGGGGGGGGGAGCAGGGCAGGGAGCTGGACCCCGTCCCCGTGGCAGGTCGAAGGACATCGAGGCCACCGGCTTCAACGGCACGGCCGCCTTCATGGAGGTGCGCGTCCAGTCCATCGTGGTGGAGTTCATCCTCACCCACGTGGAGCAGCTCTTCGGGGACGCCCCCCTCTGCGGTACGTCCCCACGGGGCTGGGGGGGGGATGCGGGGACAGAGGGGGGGGTGACAGGGGGATGCCCTGACCCCCCCCATCACCCGGTGCGGCAGGCGGCGAGGCGGCGCGGCGCTCCCGGCTGCTCCCCGGGGACGGGCAGGCCCCCTACCACGTCCCGGCCGTGCTCAGCCAGGGCGATGGCCCCCCCCCGATCCGGCCCTACCACACCATCATCGAGCTCGGCGAGCACAGGTAGGAGCTGGAGGGGTCCCTGCGGCCACCGGGGTCCCCGTGGGCACCGCTGGGTGACCCCTGCACAAGTGTGAGCCCCTAAACTGGTGGCCGTGGGCATGCAGCGAGCTCGAGCGTGCACAGTGAGCGTGCACAATGAGTGTGCACAATGAGCGTGCACAATGAGTGTGCACGAGTGTGCACGCTGACGCCGCTGCCCCGCAGGAGGAAGGGCTCCCTCAAGGCCAAGAAGTGGAAATCCATCTTCAACCTGGGCCGCTCCAGCCACGAGGCCAAGCGCAAGCTGGTGAAGACGGAGGAGAAAGGTTGGGGCGCCCGCCCTGGTGTTGTCCCATCCCCCCCCCCGTGTCCCCCCCGGTGTCCCCAGCCCCTTTTTCTTTCCTCCCTCCCCAGAGGACAAGTGCGGGAAGCTGAGCTTGCGGCCGGCCAAGAGCATGGACTCGCTCAGCTCCGTGCCCTTCGGTGGAGAGGGTAAGGGAGGTGCCGCGGTGCCGCCAGGACACGGTGACACCGCTGTCCCCGTCCCGCTGCCCTGCCACGGCCACGCGGAGGGGGCTGGGGGGGAGAAAAGGGGAGAAAATGGGGCTGGGGGGGCAAAAATGGGGCAAGGGGGGAGAAAATGGGGCAAGGGGGGGACGGAGAGGGGAGAGATGGGGATGGAGAGGGCAGGATGGGGATGGAGAGGGGAGGGATGGGATGAACAAGACAGGGATGGGACGGACAAGATGGGGATTGTTGTGGTGGAGAAGAAAAATGGGGATGGAGCTGATGAGGATGGGGACAGAGGGGCAGGGACGGTGCTGGGCAGGGGACAAGGATGGGGATGGAGGGGACGAGGATGGGGACAGAACGATCAGGGGGCAACGGGGCAGTGATGGACGAGCCGAGGGCCGTGGCCCCCGTCCTCTGGCTCGGCACCAGCCCCTGTTTTGGGGAGCCCCGGGGCCGGGGGAGCCTGGCCCTGACTCCAGCCCCCCGCCGGGAGCAGAGGACCCCCGGCTCAGCACCACGTGCTCGGTGAAGCAGCCGCCGCAGCGCAGGGAGAGCTTCGACACCTGCCCCTCGCCGGGGCCGGCAGAGCCCTTCCCCGCGCTGCAGGAGAGCCCCGAGGAGAAGCCGAAGGCGCAGGAGGAGCTGCGGGGGGGCCCCGAAACGGAGGGCGAGAGCGGAGCCAGGTCGGAGCCCAGCACCCCCAAACCGGGCCGGGCGGCGCTGCTGGGGGCCGGGGGGGGCCGCTCGCCCGCGGCCACCCGCAGCCGCGCCGAGAAGTGCGGGGGGGTGCACATCTCCGGGCCCTTCTCCGTCACCGTCCCCTTCCACATCACCTCCAACCTCTCCCGCCTGACGCGGGGGCAGCCGTGCCCGGCGCTGGGCTCCGCCAGCCCCCCGCCGACCGCCCACCGCAGCGCCGGGGAGCCCGCAGCCCCCGAAATCCCCACGGGTGAGATATTTGGGGATGGGACAGACCCGGTGACACCGGGGGGGGGGGGGGTTTGGGTAACCCCCCCTGACCCTCAGGGTGTCTTCCAGGGGAGGCGAAGGCGGCGGAGGAGACGCGGCTGTCGCTGGAGCTGCGCGACTCCTTCGCCTTCCTGGACAGCCAGGACGCGGGGCTGGAGCACGGGGACGGGGACGGGGATGCGGCGGGACGGGTGCCACCCGGGGGCAGCAGCCTCGAGGACGGCGACGGGTTCCTGGCCCTCGAGGAGGGCATGGAGGGCGGCTTCATGAACGTGAGCCGGGGACGGCGGCACCGCGAGGGGGGCTTGGGGGGCGAGGGAGGGGAAAATGGAGGAGACGGGATGGTGCTGGAGGGCACAGGGGTGGTGACAATGGGATGGGATGGTGCTGGGGGGCACAGGGGTGGTGGCAATGGGATAGGACGGTGCTGAAAGGCACGGGGATAGGGACAAGGGGACAGGATGGTGCTGGAGGGCATTGGGATGGTGACAATGGGATAGGACGGTGCTGGAGGGCACAAGGGTGGTGACAATGGGATGGGATTGGTGCTGGAGGGCACGGGGATAGGGACAAGACGGGACAGGATAGGGACAAGAGGGGACAGGATGGTGACAAGGGGATGGGATGGTGCTGGAGGGTGTGAGGATAGGGACAAGAGGGGACAGGACGGTGCTGGGGAGGGCAGGGCGGTGGCAGGCTGGCTCTGGGGGCCGTGCCTCACCTCGCTGGGGGTCTCGGGCACGGCCATCACCCCCCGTCCCCCCCGTCCCCCCCAGCCCGGGGAGCCCCCCGCGGAGCAGCCGGGCAGTTACCTGTCCATCGAGGAGTGCATGGACGAGGAGCTGTTCTACATGGCGCCCAGCGGCTCCGAGCCCGAGGACGCGGCGGGGGACAGCGACTCGGACGACATGTTCCTCAGCGCCCACGACGAGCTCAGCCCGCTGGCGGCCGAGCCCCCCGCCGAGCCTGGGGGGGTGGGCACGGGCACGGTGTGGGGGCCGCCGAGCCCCCCGGTGCCGCGGGACACGTCCCCATCGCCGGCGGGGGAAGAGGCTCCGGGTGCTGGGGAGCACGGAGGAGCCCCCCCCGGGGATGCGGAGGAGGGGGGGGCGTCAGGATGGCCCCCGGAGGAAGAAGAGGAGCAGGGGGGGGGCAGCGGGGAGGGGACCCCCGGTGGTGGCTGCAGCCTGGGGAGAACTGAGCCAAGCCCCCAAACGGGGCCGGGGGCTGAGGCAGGAGCGGAGCCGGCTCCCGGTGCCCCAGACGGGGAAGTGGAGGAGGACGGGGCCGGCGCTGAGCCCCCCGCACCGGAGCAGCCGGGGCAGGGGTCCCGCGCGCCCCCCCCAGCTGAGGAGCCCCCCCCACAGCCCGCCGAGCCCCCGATCCCCGAGGCTCCCTCGGAGGCTCTGCCCCCACCGGGATCCAGCCCCGAGGAGGGCTCGGGTCCCCCCATGGCCCTCACCCCGCAGCCGGGGGCCGCTGGCGGGGCCCATCTCGCCCCCGAGCCCCCCACCCCCGGCGGGGCCGTGCTGCGCCGCGACGGCAGCGCCCCGGTGCGCCTGGCCGCCCGCCTGGTGCGGGTGCAGCAGGCCCGCTCCGTGCCCGTGGTGCCGCCCAAGCCGCAGTTCGCCATCGTCCCCCCGGCCCTGCGGCCCAGGACCCTCCCGGCCGAGGGCGCCGACGCCGCGAGCCCCCCCCCAAAAACCGGGACGGCTCCCGGGAGCCCCGTTGGGGAGGGGGCGGCGGGGCGGCGGGCGGGGTGGCGGGAGGGGGGCAGCGTCTCCTTGGACGGTGCCGCCGGTGCCGCGGGCGAGCGGCAGCCGGTGCGGAGGATGCAGACGTACGGCGGCGAGGAGCAGGCGCCCGGGGCCACCAAGGCGCTGCCGTTCCAGCGGGCCCCGCTGCGCCCCCGCCTGCTGCGGCCCCTCAGCTGCGTGGCCGCCCCCCAGGGCCCCCCTCAGCGCGGCCGCACGGGCCCGGCGCAGGAGGAGGCCGGGGAGGCCCGGGGCACCGCGAGGAGGCCGCTGGGCGCCGAGGGGGCGGCGGGAGAGCGCTGACGGGAACCGGGGAGCGGGGGGGGGATAACGGGGGGGGGGGTGGGGGGCGAGCTGCCGTGAATAAAGGCTCAGGGCTTCGTGATGGCTTCGTGTCCTGTGGTACAACATGGCGGCCACCGGGGTGGCTTCATGGAGGGGGGGTTTGGGGGGGGTATGAGGTGATATCGCGGTGGGGAGCGGGGTGGGGGAGCCGGGGGGGGGCGCCGCGGTTGGCAGAGGGGTTGGATTGTGGGGGGGCGCTCCGGGAGAGGCTGGGGGGGCGCTGCCCGCTTCCAAGATGGCGCCGCCCTCAGCCAAGATGGCGGCGGGGGGAGTGTGTGTGTGTGGGGGGGAGCGCCGCGCTTCGCCGGCTAAGATGGCGCCGGGCGCGCCCTGAGATGGCGGCGGGGGGAGGGGGCGGGGAGGCTTTGCCCGGCTCCAAGATGGCGGCGGCGGCGGCACAGAGACGGCGGCGGCGTCCCCGGCCCAAGATGGCGGCGGGGGCGGGGCGGGGCGCGCTTCCGCCCGGTTCCGCCATGGCGGCGGGGCGGCGCCGTGCGCATGTGCGGGGCTCCATGGCGAGACAAGGGGCCGAGCGCGCTCAGGGTAAGCCCCGGGCCCCGCCGGGCCCCGCCGCCGCCCCCCCCCGCCCCCCGGCCCCGGGGCCGCCCCCCCCCGCCGCCCTGCCCCCCCCCGGGCCGCCCCCGGCCCCCCCCGGGCCGCCTCCGCCCCCCCCCCCCCGCTCCCCTTCTCCCCCCCCCTCCCTCCCGTTCCCGTTCCCCGCCCGGTCCCGGTGCCCCCCCCCCGCTGCCCCCCCCCGGTTGTCACCCCCTGTGTCCCCCCCCCCGGCCAGGCCCCCCCCCGGTGCCCCCCGGTGCCCCCTCCGGGCCTGTCACGGCGCCCCCTGACAGCCCCGTGCCCCCCCCCCGCCCTGTGCCCCCCCCCCGGTACCCCTTGCCCCCCCCTCCTCCCCCAAATTGTCACCGCCCTCCCCAATTTGTCGCCCCCCCATCCTGTCACCGCCCCCCCCAAGCTGTCACCCCCGCCCAATCCTGTCACCCCCCAAAATTGTCACCCCTCCCCCCAAAACTTGTCACCCCCCCCAAATTTGTCACCCCCCCCATGGAGTCCCGGGGGGGTCCCTTTGCTTTGGGGGGGTCGCAGCCGATCGGTCCCAAAGGGCCCATTTTTGGGGTACCCCCCCCCCTCTTGTGGCCTTGGCCCCGAAGTCACCCCAAAACCCGAGGGAGGGGGGGGAGAAGGGAGGGGACACACGGCGGGGGGGGGGGCGCTGCCACCACCCCCCCTGGTGACAGCCCCGGGATGTGAAACGGGGCCACCCCAAAATGGAGCCGCCCCCGGGGACACCCCCGGGAGGTGACACGGGGGGGGGGGGAGGTGACACTGGGGGGGGGGCGGAGGGGACCTGGGGCTGTTTTTGGGGGGCTTCTGCCCCCCCCCCAACCCCCCTGGGCTGTCCCCAGGCTGGAGCTGGCCCTGTCACCTCCCTGGTGGGGGGGGGGGGGGTTGGTGGCCGTGATGGGGGGGGGGACGGGGATGGGGACGGGAGGTTTGGATGTGTCGGGGGGGGCTCTGGGGCTGTGTCCCCACGGCCCCTGTCCTGTGTCCCCCCCTCCCTGTGTCCCCGTGTCCCCATCCCCTGCCCCACGTCCCCTCTCCGTGTCCCCATATATCTGTGTCCCCATATCCCCCATTGCCATGTCCCCTTGTCCTGTGTCCCCCCCCATCCCCCTGTCCCCATCCCTGTGTCCCAACGTGCCCCTATCCCCACATCCCCTTCTCCTGTGCCCGTCTTTGTCCCCAAATTCCCTTGTCCTGTGTCCCCATGTCCCCTGCCCCCTGTCCCCCATCCCCATATCCCCTTGTCTCATGCCTGTCACCCCCCTGTCCCCCATCCCCCTGTCCCCATGCCCCTGTCCCCATGTCCCCCATTCCCTCCTGTCCCCATCCCCATCCCCATTCCCTTCTCACCATGCCCGTGTCCCCATTTCCTTGTCCCCCTGTCCCCGTCCCCCTGTCCCCGTCCCCCTGTCCCCGTCCCCATCCCATCCCGGTTCCAGGCTGACCCCCCCGGCGCTGAGCCGCACCCCAGCAGCCGCCGCCCTCTGATGCCCGGCGCAGCGGAGCGATGAAGGGGTGAGTGCCGCCCCCCCCGGGGGTAAAATCCCAAATCGGGGCAGGGTGGGGGGGGGCTCAGTGACCCCAAAACGCCACCCTTGTCCCCGCAGGCAGCAGAAAGCAGCCGAGACGGAAGAGGGCACGGTGCAAATCCAGGAAGGTGAGGAGGGGGTGGGGGGGGCTTCTCTGTCTGAGGGGGGGGCGCAGGGGTCCCGGGGTGGGGGACGGGGGCCGGCTGCGGGGTCCCCGCCCCGCTATGGCCCCCCCCCCCGCCACCTTCCCGCCCCAAGGTGCAGTGGCCACGGGCGAGGACCCCACCAGCGTGGCCATCGCCAGCATCCAGTCGGCCGCCACCTTCCCCGACCCCAACATCAAGTATGTGTTCCGCACAGAGAACGGCGGCACGCAGGTACGGGGGGCAAAAGGGGGGGGCAAAGGGGGGGGCACCGGGACCCCTCCGTGGGGCAGCCGGGGGGAGAGGGGTTGGGTTTGGGGGGAAACGGGGATGTGGGGGGGGGGTGGGGTCTCCCCATGGGGAAGTGGGGAGGAGAAGGGTTGGGTTTTGGGGGAAATGGGGTCATGGGGGGGGCATGGTGACCCCTCTGTGGGGCAGCTGGGGGGAGAGGGGCTGGATTTTGGGGAAAAGTAGGGACGTGGGGGGCATGTGGGGTCCCCTCCATGCAGAAACAGGGAGCAGAGGTGTTGGGTTTTGGGGGAAAACGGGGATGTGGGGTCTCCCCATGGGGTGGCAGGGAGGACAGGGGTTGGGTTTTGGGGGAAAATGGGGTCATGGGGGGGACATGGTGACCCCTCCTTGGGGCAGCTGGGGGGAGAGGGGTTGGATTTTGGGGGAAAGTGGGGAAATGAGGGGGACATGGGGTCTCCTCCATGGGGCAGCTGGGAGGAGAGGGGCTGGATTTTGGGGGAAAAGCAGGGACGTGGTGGGCATGTGGGGTCTCCTCCGTGGGGAAGCAGGGAGGAGAGGGGTTGGGTTTTGGGGGAAAACGGGGACATGGGGGGGACATGGTGACCCCTTTTTGGGGCAGCTGGGAGGAGAGGGGCTGGATTTGGGGGAAATGGGGATGTGTGGGGCACACAGCGACCCCTTTTTGGGACAGCGGGGAGCAGAGGGGCTGGATTTGGGGTGGTGGGAGCGGGGGGAGCGGCGTGCCTGGGTGCTGCTCCCCGGCAGGCTGCGGGGCTGAGCCAGTGCCATGTGTCCCATCCCATCCCATCCCATCCCCTCCTGTCCCTCCTGTCCCACCCCACCCCGTCCCTCCGTCCCCCCCCCGCAGGTGATGTACCGGGTGATCCAGGTGGCGGACGGGCAGCTGGACGGGCAGACCGAGGGCACCAGCGCCATCAGCGGCTACCCCGCGGCGCAGTCCATGACCCAGGTGGGCGCCGCGCTCGGGGGCCGGGCCGGGGGCGACCCCGGGGGGCTGCGCGGGGACACGGCTGTCACCGTGTCCCCCCCCCAGGCCGTCATCCAGGGCGCCTTCACCAGCGAGGATGCGGTGGAGACGGAGGCCGCGGCCACCGAGACCCACTACACCTACTTCCCCACCGCCGCCGTGGCCGACAGCAGCACCTCCGCCGGCGCCGGCACCACGGCCACCGCGGTCGTCACCACGCAGAACTCCGAGGCGCTGCTGGGGCAGCCCACGCCCACGGGTATGGGACAGGGGACAAGGGACAGGGATGGGGATGGGGACAAGGGATGGGGGCAGGGAGGGGGGGAGAATGAAGGTGGCTGTAGGGATGGGGATGGGGGTGAGAATGGGGAGGAGGGTGGGGACAGTAGGGGGCTGCAGGTGATAGTGGGGACAAGGGGTGGGGATAAGGGATGGGGACAGGGACAAGGCATGGGGACAGGGGACAGGGATGGGGTGAGAGTTGAGGAGGCTGTAGGGATGGGGATAAGGGTGAAAATGGGGATGAAGGTGGGGAGGAGGGTGGGCATGATACAGAGAATGTGGGTGGCAGCAGGGACAAAGTTGGGGACAGGGATGGGGACAAAGATGAAAATGGGGATGGAGATGGGGAGGAGAATGGGGACAATATGGGGAATGCGGGTGACAGTGGGGACAAAGTTGGGGACAGGGATGGGGATGGGGCAGCTGCCAGCCCCCACTGGGGGTGTCGCAGCCACGGCCCCTTTTTGGGATTCCCCGCGCTCCCCGCCTGACCCCGTCTCTCGTTTGGGGCCGTTCAGGGCAATTCTTCGTGATGATGTCACCGCAGGAGGTGCTGCAGGGGGGGGCTCAGCGCTCCATCGCCCCCCGCGCCCACCCCTACTCCCCGTGAGTACCGGCGGGCGGCGGGGGGGGGGCTCGGCAGCGACGTGAGGGCCCCCCCCTGCCAGCACCGACCCCTCCACTCCCCCCCCCCAGGAAGGCAGAGGCGCCGCGGGCCACCCGGGACGAGAAGCGCCGGGCGCAGCACAATGAAGGTACCGGGGGCTGGGGGGGGGTCGGGGGGGTCCGGGGGGGGCTGCGGCATCCCCCTGGGGCTTGGGACCCTCAGGGCAGTTAGGGGCAGAGCTCTGATGGGAGCGCTGTAATTAGTGGAGGGGGGCAGGGCCTGGTGATTAAGCTCAGGGCTGGGGGGGCACCTGGGGCTCTGCTTCCAGTCCAGAGCAGCCGGCAGGACCCCAACCCGTGGCCAAAACCGGAGATTTTTGGCTGTTTTGGCCCCAAAACTGCTGGACCCCGAGGGCAGAGCATGGAGCACCCCGGGGCCGGCAGCACCCACCCTGCCCACCGCCCCTGTCCCCCCCACAATTGGGGTCAGCACCCCCCTGTGCACCCCATGGGAGGCAGGAGGGGAGCAGGGAGACCCCCGGCAGGGTCTGTGCTGTGGGTGGGGGGTTCCCAGCGCTGCCCCCACTGAGGGGTCTCGGGGTGGGGGTGGGCTCTGACGCCCCCCCCTCCCCTCGCAGTGGAGCGCCGGCGCCGGGACAAAATCAACAACTGGATCGTGCAGCTCTCCAAAATCATCCCCGACTGCTCCATGGAGAACACCAAGTCGGGGCAGGTAGGGGGCCGGGGGGGGCGCGAAGGGGCTGGGGGGGGCGCGAAGGGGCCGGGGGGGCACAAAGGGGCCGGGGGGGGTGCAAAAGGGATGGCGGGGTGGGGGCAGCGGGGCAGGGATCGGGGTCCCGCATCCCTTGGGGGGCCCTGGCTGTGGGGTGGGAGCTGGGACCGGGTCCCGGTGTCCCCTGGGGGGGTCCCGGTGTCCTCCCAGGGGATTTTCGGGTCCCCCCGTGACGCCTCGTGTCCCCCCCCCCCCCAGAGCAAAGGGGGGATCCTGTCCAAGGCCTGCGACTACATCCAGGAGCTGCGGCAGAGCAACCACCGCCTGTCCGAGGAGCTGCAGGGCCTCGACCAGCTCCAGATGGACAACGAGGTCTTGCGGCAGCAGGTGGGTACCGGGGGGGGGTCCGGGGGGGTCCCCTGCACCCTGCCTCATCCCTGTGCCCCCCCCCTCCACGGCAGGTAGAGGAGCTGAAGAGCAAGAACCTGATCCTGCGCACGCAGCTGCGGCAGCACGGCGTGGAGATCGTCATCAAGAACGACAGCCACTGACTCAGGGGGGGCCGGCGGCCACCGGCAGCCCCCCCGCGGCCGCCTCCCGCGCTCCAAAGCGCCCCCCCGCCCCTCCCCCGCCCGGTGTGACATGAGGAGCCCCCTGTCCCCGTCCCCATCCCCCCCCCACTTTGGTTTGTGTCCCCCCCCCCCCAGTCTCACGTCCCCGCGCTTCGTGCTCACGCTCTCGGCCAGGCGGGCGCCGGCCCCGCTGCCCCCCCCCAGCACTGCCTGGACCCCCCCCCCCCCCCCCCAGCCTGCGCCCCCCTCTCCGGGTGTCACCCTCACCCCTCATTTGTCCCCCCCCCGCCTCCCCCCGGGTGTCACCCCCCCCGGGTCTCACCTCTCCTGGGGGCTCCGGTGGCTCTCGCCCCCCCCTCCCCAAATTCTTCCCCCCCCCCCCCCGGGGTCCCCACTGGGGTGCGGGGTCCCTGGTGCCGCGGCCCCCCCCTGTTCCTCCTCCTGCCCCCCCCCCCCCCCCCCCCCGCCTGCTGCAGCTGGCCCGGCCCGGCAGGCCCAGACTTTTTTTTAAAAACTCTCTGACTTTAAAAAAAGCGAAAATAAAAATAGTGATTTGTTTTTCCAGGCCCTCACCTTTATTCCCCTGCTCCCCCCCGATAGCACCCAAGGGCCCTGCCGGTCCCCCCCAGCCCCCAACTGTGCCCCCCCCAGCTCTGTGCTGCCCCTTTGACCCTATTGTACCCCCCCACGCCCCCATGTCCCCCTCATGTGCCCCACCGGTCCCACCGTGTCCCCCCCCCCATGGCCCACCACGACCCCCCCAAACCTTTTTCCCCCCTCCCCAGCGTGTCCCCACCCCTCTGCTGTCCCCCCCCATTGATTTGGGGTCAGTGATGGCACCGTGCTGTGACGTCACCGTGTGTCGTGATGTCACTGTCGTGATGTGATGTCATCGTGCCCCTCTATCATGTCACCGTGTCGTGACATCACAGTGCCATGATGTCATCATGCTGTGACGTCACTGTGTCATGATGTTACTGGGTGTAACCCAGTAACCGTGTCATGTCGCTGTGTCGTGATGTCACCAGGCCGTGATGTCACCGTGATGTCACCGTGTGCCATGTCACTGGGCCCTGATGTCCCCGTGCCATGACGTCACGGGGTGACAGCACTGTGCTGGCAGCAGGGGCTGTACTGTGGGCACTGGGAGCACTGGGAGCACTGGGGACACCAGGGGCACTGGGGTCACTGGGGTCACTGGGAGGCCCCCGGCATTCCCTGGGGCTGAGGCGGCTGCAGGCCCCGTCGCCATGGCAACGGCCGGGCCCCGCCCGGCAGCCCCCAGGCGGGGCGCGGAGCGCGCCCATTGGCCAGAAGTTCAGGCGCTCCCTCTGATTGGCCGCCACGCCCCTCTCCCGCGCACCTGTCTCTCGCGCGCCCCCTTCGCCTCAGCCAATCGGCGCCCAGCGAGCCGGGGCCGGGGAGCGGGGCGCGCCCCTTCCTTGACGAGACAGGCGGAGCGGCCAATGGGGCGGCGCGAGGGGCGGGGCCAACTCGCACCTGGCAGAGGGGCGTTGGCCGGATTGGCCCGGCCCCGCGGGGCGGGGCGAGCCCGCCCTATCGGCGGCCGGGGGCGGGGCCCACCTGGGCGGGGCGGGGCCGCACCTGGCCCGGGGCGCGCAGAGCGGCGGCGGCGGCGGCCATGGCGGGAGCGGCGCTGCGGGGCTGCCCCCGGCCCCTGCCCCTCCCCCTTCTGCTGCTGTGCGCGGCGGCCGGTGAGTGCCGGGGGGCGGGGGGCGGCTGGGGGGGGTCCCGGTCCCGGTCCCGGTCCCGGTCCCGGTCCCGGTCCCGGTCCCGGTCCCGGTCCCGGTCCCGGTGGAGGCGGCTTTTCCCGTCGGGGGCCGTCGGGGCGGTGCCGGTGGGGGTGGGGGCGGCCGTGGGTCCGCCGGTGCTCGGTGCCGGTACCGGGACGGGGCGGGGGGGGGGCCTGGCGGTGTCCCCGGGGGCGATGCCCACTCCCCCCCAGTCCCCGGTTACCGGCCGTGGAGCTTCGCCGCCGGCCACCGGGTGCGCCCGGGGGGGAGCGGGGCGGTGTCGGGGCAGCGAGATCCCGGCGGGGCTCACCGGGACGGGGCAGCACCGCCCCGTTACTCCCGGTACCGGCGCTCCCCTGGGCGCTTCCCTCGCGGCCTCGCCGCCATCGCCCGCCCCGGGACCACCGGGGGCCACCGGGGGCCACCAGCGCTGGGTTCCCGGTGGCCCCGTCCCCCGTTCCCGGTGGTGGCGGCGCGGGGGGCACCGTCCGGGGGAGCCGCTCCCGGTCGGGGCCGGGGCCGGGCAGCGCCCGCTGACCCCGGGGACCGGGACCGGGACCGGCCCCACCCCGGCGGCGGTGACTCAGGGCACCGGGGACATCCGGGCCGGGGCGCCGGGAAGGAAACGGCCCCCGACGGCCCCCCCCGAGCCCCCCCCGGCCACCACGGGGACGGGGACAGCACCGGGACAGCCCTGACCCCCCCCAGCCAACCCCCGGTGTCCCCGGTTAACGGGTGCCCGTTTTGGGTTGCCAGAGGCCGAAGCGGAGCCCCCCCAGCCCCCCCGGCCCCGGCCCCTCCTTTGTCCCGGGACAATTCCCGGCGCGGGTCGGGGTCCACCCGAGCGGGGCTGGCGCCGTCGGGGCTCCCGGCCCCGTGGGGCTGCGGGACGGCGTCCTTTGGGCTTTTTTCCCCCAAAACGCACCGGAGCAGCCCCCGTTCCCCCCCACCAGGCCGTGGCACGGGGCGGGGGGGCTCCGAGCGGCTCGGCCCCGCAGCCCCCCTCCCACGGCCGTGCCTTTTCCTGTCCCCGGGCCGGGTTTCCCGTCCCCGCCGAGCGCTTCCTGCACAGCCGGGACGCAGCGGGAGGGGGGTCCCCCCCCCCGCCACCCGGCACCCCCCCCGTGGGGCTTCCAGGCAGCCCCTTCCCCACCGGACCACAGCTCCGGGCACCGTCCCCAAACCCGGTGCGAGGTCCCGGTGCCCTCTGGGATCCCCCCCCCCCCTCGTGGCGGGGGTGGCCCCGGTGCCCCCCTCCCGCTGGGTTTCGCTTGGCAGCGGCTCGGGGAGCAAAGTGCGGGCGGCTCCGGGCACGGGCGGTTTCGGTTCCCGGTGTCGGCGGCCGGCCTGGCCTCTCCCACGCCGTGACTCACGGCCCCCGACCCACCGGGGCCTTTCACCGGCCACCCCCCGCCGTGGGGCTCCGTGAGCGGAGGTCGGAGGCCGGAGACGAGCCGGGAGCCCCGGCCTCCGCCTCGGTTCGTCCCCGTTTCCCCCGCCCGTGGCTGTGCCGGGGGGGCTGTGCTCGGACCCGGCGTGCACACGCGTGCCAGGCAGGGGTGTGTGTGTGTGTGGGGGGGGGGTGTGGGGGTGTGCACGCGCGTGTGCACGAGGGCAGAGCGTTACGAAACACCCCCGGGGCTGCCCCCGGTCGGTTTCCTGCGAAACCAACCCAGGAGGGGCCGCGGGGAGGTGAGGCCGCACAGGTAGGGCAGGATTTTCCGGCTGCGGCCGTGCCACAACGCGGTGCCGTCACCTCTGCCCCGCGGTTCCCGGTGTCACCTCTGCCCCAGGGCTCCCGGTGACCTCGCTGCGGCAGCCGCGGTGTCACCGGGCGGCCACGGAGCCGGGGGGTGGGGGGGGGACGGACACCGGGAGCGGTGTGCCGCGGGTGGTGCCGGGGTGAGCCCTTGGCACCGGGTCCCTGCGCTGACAAACCCCGAGGTCGGGAGGTGCTGTTAAAGGGTAACTGCGGCTGGAAACTGATTAACGAGACGGATGGAACGGCGAGGAGGAGGAGGAGGAGGAAGGGAGGAAGGGAGGGAGGCCGGGCTCACTGCCGTGGGCCCCTCGGCGCCTGCCCCAGCAGCTGGGGATGGGGACGGGTCCCCAAATTCTGGCAGGGCTCGGCAGCTCCGGTGTCCCTCGGGACCTGGGCTCCTCCTGGTGCCTCCCGCGTGTCTCAGACGTGTCCCTTCCTCCCGCAGGGTCCCTGGTGGGTGCCCAAGTGACCTCAGAGATTAAGCAAGTGCCTGAGAACAGCGGTGAGTGCCCGGCTGCGGCCCCCCGACACCGGGGTCTCCCCCATCAGCTCGGCCTGGGCACCCGGCTCCTGCCGACGAGGGGCATCCCCGGGCTCTCGGGGTGCTCCCCCTGCGGATTCCCTGCTCCAGGGGGGCTCCGGGGGCTGCCGGCCCCCCAGCTCAGCGCCGTCTCTCCCCCGCAGCCGTGGACATCCCCTGCAAGGCGTACAAACACAGCATGAGCAGCCCCCGCATCGAGTGGAAGTTCCAGAAGGGCACCTCGCTGGTGCTGCTGTACTACGGCAACGAGCTCACCGGTACGTGTGTCCCCCCCCCGCAGCCCCTCCAGGCCTCCCCTTGGGGGTTTTTTTCCTCTCCGTCGGCCGCCCCCCGACCCCCCTCCTCTCCCCGCAGAGCCCTACAAAAACCGCGTCCAGTTCACGTCCACCAACATCCACTTCAGCACGGTGACGCGGGAGGACACGGGGAAGTACATCTGCGAGGTGGTGGACGGCAGCAGCCAGATCTCCAAGTCCGAAGTCAACCTCGTCGTCCAAGGTGTGCCGCTGGCCCCCACGCCCCCGCGCTGCCCCTCTGTCTGTCCCGGAGAGCCCCCTGCCACCCGCTCCCCGTCCCCGCTGCCACACGGGGGGAGCCAGCTGGGGGGGGGACACTGGATCTGCCCTCCCCTGTTGGCAGCACGGGTGGCCCCAGCAGGTTTAAGGAGCTCTGATCCCCCCTTGAACCCCGGGGAGCGTGTTGCCAGCTGGGGCACTGCGCCTAGGGGTGGCCGCCGGGCTCCTCGTGGTGGCTTTAGGGGACGCTGCGTTCTGGGGGCACCGGGGGCTGGCTGTGCCAGGTGCCCCCCG
Organism: Aythya marila; assembly: GCF_965140915.1. Taxonomy (NCBI): domain Eukaryota; kingdom Metazoa; phylum Chordata; class Aves; order Anseriformes; family Anatidae; genus Aythya; species Aythya marila. The sequence goes on along the minus strand of NC_139070.1, from coordinate 2,662,618 downwards.
CACCGGGGCTTGGTGTTTCCTCGTGAAACGCCTGCTCGGGGCGAGCAGGGGAAGTGAGAGCAGCTGCGTGCCCTGCTCGGGGTGGAACCGAGCTCTTCTTTCCCTCTCCCCCCGTCCCGCAGTGCCCCCCTCCAAGCCGGTGGCCCACGTCCCCACCTCGGCCACCATCGGCAGCAAGGCCGTGCTGCGCTGCACCGAGACGGACGGGTCCCCGCCGCCCACCTTCCGCTGGTACCGGGACACCATGCTGATGCCCAGCGACCCCAAAACCAGCCTGACCTTCAGGAACTCGTCCTACACGCTGGATTCCACCACCGGGGAGCTGGTGAGTGCCTGCGCTCAGGGCGCGGGGACCCCCCGGCCCCCACAGCCACGCTCCCGTTCCTCTCCTCTCCCCCTCCAGACCTTCGAGCCCGTCACCAGCTTCGACACGGGTGACTACTACTGCGAGGCCTCCAACAACGTGGGCTCCCCCCAAAAATCGGACGTGGTGCACATGGAAGCCAGTGAGTGAGGAGCAGGGGCGGGGGCCGGGGCCGGGGTGGGGGCTCCACGGAGCTGCGCTCGGCTGCGTCTGGCACGAGTCACGTTCCGGGGAAAACTGCCTGGTTGCGTGTCAGCCTGGTACCCTCCAGCCTGCAGGGTTCAAAGGAATGCCAATTAGCTGCGCTGTTAATGACCCTGCTGTTTGCTCTCCGGCAGCATGGGTTGAAACAAGTCCTCGGAGTGATGCCGTGGAGGTGGGAGGGGGGAAGCTGCCCTTGGAGCTGGAGCTGGCCGGGGCAGCCCGGTCCTCGTGTGAGCCAGACCCAGCTTCGATGGGTCTTTGGCCCGGGGCTCCCCTCCGAGCCCCCCATCGAGCCCCTCTGAAGTGGGGTCCCCACCCTTCGGGCTGGGTTTTTGGGTGTCGAGCCGGGGTTTTTGGGTGTTGAACTGAGGGTTTGTGCCCCGTCATCTGGCCGTGGCCCCGGGCTGGCATCCAGCAGGCCCCTGACAGCCCCCCAGCAGCCCCCTGACAGCCCCCCAGCAGCCCCCTGACAGCCCCCCCACCTCCCCACCTCTCACCAGATGAAGTCAACGTGGGCGGCATCGTGGCGGCGGTGGTGGTGCTGCTGATGGTGCTGGCGCTCATCGCCTTCGGGATCTGGTTCGCCTACAGCCGGGGCTACTTCAGCAGTGAGTTCTGCTCCACGCACCCGTCCCCGGGGCTCGCTGCCCTCTGTGCCAGCACCGCTTTCCCTGCCGCCCCCCCCCCCTAAAATCCTTGTCCCCTTTCTTTTATTTCAGAGAGAAAAGAGTAAGTGAGCCCGGATCGCTGCCGCTCCCAGTCCGCGTCCTCCCCTCTCCCAGTCCCTGCCCGGAGCAGGCTGAGGCTGGGGTTGTGCCCTGGTTGTCAGCAGGTTTTTTGGGGGGGAGCATTGCTGTGTGCAGTGTGCCCCCCCCCTCAATGCTCTCTCTTTCCGCAGCACCACCAGCAAGAAGGTCATTTACAGCCAGCCCTCGCACCGCAGCGAGGTGAGTGCCCCGTGCCCCGGAGCGTGACGGGGCCGTGCTGTGTCCTGGGGGGGTTGTGTCCCCCGGGGGGGGCCCTCAAAACACTGAATGGTGCCCGGCCACGGCTCTGATGGCGAAGGGGGAAGGCGGGGACCCCGCTGCCCCCCTGGCAGTGGCAGTGCTCGTCCCTGAGCTCCCGGGGATCGGCGCCCGAGGGCTTTGCTGGCCACCAGAAGGGTTCCCAGGGAGACGGCTCCCCGGGCACTTGTCATGCAAAGCAGAGAGGGGGCAGCTGCAGGCCCCTGCAGGGACAAAGAGGACCTGGGGGGGCTCCATCGATCATCCAGGGGGGGCTCCATCGCTCAGGACAGTGGGGTGGCACCACACAGCACCCCCGGAGCAGGGCAGAGCCCTCCTCGCGTCTCTTCCCCAGACACGGGAGCTGTGCTCGCCCCAAACCCCTCTGGCTGCAGCGCTGCCCGAGCCCCCCGCTCCCAGCCTGGGGTCCCCCCCCCGGTAACGTCCCCCCTTTCCCTCCGCAGGGCGAGTTCAAACAGACGTCCTCCTTCCTGGTGTGAGACCCTCCCGCGCCGCGAGCTGTTGTAAATGTTTTCTAATTGCTGTACCTATTATTTTTAACTATTTTTGGTTTGTTTTGTTTTTTTTTTAAGTGCAACCTGATCCCTTTTTGTCTGACCCTACCCCCTTGATTTTTTTGGGGGTAGTGCCCTTCCTCCCCCAATCTCATCCTCTCCAACCAGTGCCTTGAGGCCCTGGGGTCCCAGCGGGGTCCTGTGCCTTGTCCCCAGGCGGGGGCACAGCGGCTGCTCAGGGACAGCCCTGCATCCTCGGGGGGGGCCGTGGCCGTGGGGTGGTGCTGGGGACGGAACCCCCTCTCCCAGGGTCTATCCTGGGGGTCAGGGGTGGGAGCGCATCTCCCAGCGCCAGTCCCAGCTGCCCACTGGTGCCAGTTTCCCCGCTGTACTGGGGGCCATTCTCTTGTAACCACCCGTGCGATGATGTCAGCGGGGGAAAACCATCAATAAACCTGTGTTTCTATACCGAGTGCTCGCAGCCTTCCTGGGGATGGTGACACCACCGGGGCTGAGCCCTGAGCAGGGGGGGACCGCTCATGGCACGGGGGGGGGGGACACCCCGCGTGGGACCCCTGTGCACGGGGACGTCTCGGCGTCACTGCGAGCCCTTTCTGCCTGTCAATAATAGAACTTTTATTTAGTAACTCCTTGGTCTTTTCTCCCCCAAATCGAGGACGAGGCCCCGAGGTGCCCCCAGCGGAAGCAGGGCTCGGACCCGTGAGTCTTTCCAGGGGTGAAACCTTTCTGCCCCGTGTCTGTACAGAGGGGTTAGTCGCACTATACATGTACACCTGTGTGGATAACCTGGGCTCCGTGCAGCGAGGGAGGACCAGCCCCGGGCCGTGGGGGTGCCCGGGGAGGCGCGTTAATAGGCGGGGGCTCTACGTTAGCAGCAGCGACGTGCTCGAGGTGGGGGCTCGAGCGGGGACGCGGCGCCGCGGCCGTGTCCGATTATCGGTGACACCCCGGTGTGTCCCCCCCCCCCCAACAGGCAGGGGGGCAGCGTGGGGAGGGGGCCCCGGCTCTGGGGGCAGCCTCAGTGTGTGTGTGTGTTTTGGGGGGGGGGGGTCCTGCCTCGGTTTCCCCCCCTTGGCACGGAGCCGTCCCGCTCCCCACAGCTCGCCGGGGCAGGCTGGAGCAGCGAGGCAGCTCCCAGCTGGTGGGGAACCGTGTCCCCAGAGGCTGGGGGTGGCCGCGTGCCCCCCACCCCGGGGACAGCTTTCCCGGCAGGATTGTGTCCACCTTCCTCCTGGCAGCGCAGAGGGGCTGGGGGGGGGTCTCTGGCTGGTGTTAGCAGAGCGTTAGGGGAGGGGGACGGGGACAGCCCCGTCCCCACGTGGGCCGGGACGAGGGGGACGTGGTCCCACCGGTGGGCGAGCACCCACGCGGGTCCCGGGGGGGCAGCCCCGTGCCACGAGGAAGGGGGGAAAGGCCCAGGAGGACGGCGAGAGCCGGGAAGGGGGGGGAAGAGCCGGCGGCGTCTCCCCGCGCTGGTGGCATCTCCAGGGCTGGCGGCGTCTCAGACGTTGCTGATGCGGACGCTCAGGGGCGCTCCCTCCCGCTCCCGCTCCGCCGCCTCCCGCAGGGACTCCTCCAGCTTCACCTTCTCGGGGTCCCCGAACCGCACGGTCTCGTGGACGCAGCAGGGCACCGCCACCTTCACCACCTGGTCGAAGAGGCTGAAGTCGGCCACGTACTTGCCGCTGGCCGAGAGGGAGATGGCGGGGGTGAACTCGTAGCCCCAGAGGATCTCCTCGGGCAGGTAGGACGTGCGCACCTGGCACGTGGCGCTGGTGGACTCCACGGTGCCGCTGAGGATCACCACCAGCTCGAAGTCGCCTTCGCCCGTGCGCAGGGCCATGTCCCGAAAGGGGCTGGCGTCGTCCACCACGTGGTAGAAGGTGAGGGGCAGGATGAGGAAGGGGCTGTCGGACGAGGTGTCCACCTGGAAGTCCACGTTGACCTGGTTGAGCCGCACGCTCTCGCCCTCCTTGGTGAGGTGGGTCTGCAGCAGCTTGCCCGTCACCTGGCAGCCGATGAGGAGGCTCTTGCGCATGTTGGCCACGCGGATCATGAGGCAGGTCTTGCCGTTGTGCTGCGCCACCACGGCGTTTTGGCTGAACTTGATGGTCTCCGCCCGCTTCTTGGGCCGGGCGATCTTGGCCAGGAAGGTGCCGGTGATGAAGATCTCCATGATGGTGGTGAGCACCAGCTGGGTGATGAGCAGCACGATGGCGAGCGGGCACTCCTCGCTGATGTAGCGGAAGCCGTAGCCGATGGTGGTCTGCGACTCCAGCGAGAAGAGGAAGGCGCCGGTGAGCGTGTGGACCTGCATGACGCAGGGCGTGTGGTTGGCCGGCGGGTCGAACTCCAGCAGGTCCCCGTGCACCACGGCCACCAGGTACCAGACCACGCCGAAGGCGAACCAGGTGCCGGCGAAGGTGGCGGAGAAGAGCAGCAGCTTGTAGCGCCACTGCATGTCGATGAAGGTGGTCCACAGGTCCTTGAGGTACAGGAAGCGCTTGTCGGCGATGTGCTCCATCCGCACGTTGCTGCGCCCGTCCTTCGTCATCACCCGGCGCCGGCGCAGGCCCGAGCCGATGAGCGGGCGGCTGTCGGTCTGCGTGGTCTGGCTGTAGTACACCTTGGTGGCCGACGTCATCTGCGGGAGGGGGCACCGTGAGCAGGGGGGACGCGGGGGGAGAGTTTGGAGGGGGTACGGGGCGAGGGGGGAAGGTGAGGGGGTAGGGTGGAGGATGGGGAGGGGATGGGATGGGATGGGATGGGATGGGATGGGTGGATGGGGGATAGGATGGATGGAGAAGAGGGAAGGGTGGGTGGCTGGAAGGTTGAGTAGATGGATGGGGTGGGTGGGTGGAGAAGGTGGGTGGGTGGGTGGATGAAGGAGACAGGGTGGGAGGATGGAAGGTGGGGTGGATGGGAGAGGATGGGTGGAGAAGGCGATGGGTAGAAGGATGGAAGGTGGGGGGGTGGAGGAGGTGGGGGGTGGATGGGGTGTGGTACGAGGACGGGCAGCTGAGGGATGGAGGCTGAGGACAGGTTGGGTGTTGGGGACGTGTTGGGGACCCCAGCCCAGTTTTGGGGACCCGGTGGCCTCGTGGCACCTCGGTGCTGGTGGCTGCTGTCACCCCTCACAGCCTGCAGCCCTCCCCCCGTCTGTCCGTCCCGTCTGTCCGTCCGTCCTCCTCCCTACTGATCAATGAACCCAACTGTCCATCTGTCCCCACAGCCACCACCTGGCTGTCCCCCCGCCCATTTGTCCATCCACCTTCATCCGTCTGTCCGTCCGTCTGACCACGTGTGCCCTCTCCAGCCACCTGTCCGTCTGTCCATCCATCCCCCCCCCAGCACCCCCCCCATCCACCTGCCCGTCCCTCCCTTCCTCCCCTCATCCGTACCCTCGTCTGTCCGTGCGTTCCTCTGTCCGTCCGTCCGTCCGTGCTTTTATGCCCCCGTCCTCTCACCTGTCCCTCTGTCCGTCCGCTCCTCCCTCCCTCCCTGCCCTCCCCGCTGCTGCCAGACCCCGCAATGTCCCCGGCTGTCCCCCTGCCACCTCTCCTGGGGCCAGGACCCGGCTGTCCTGGCCGGGAGGAAGAGGAAGGAGGGGATGAATGGGAGGCGACGGGCACAAGGGGCTGGCGGCGGCGCCAGGCGCGCTTCCGTCCCTGTCCCCGTCCCCGACCCCGGTCCCCGCCGGCACAGAAAGGCCCCTTTCAGCCCCCGCCAGCGTTTGGCCCCGCCGCGGTTTCCGAGCTGGCTGCGGGAGGCGGCGTGCCGGGGACACCGGGGACGGGGTGGCAGCCTGGGGGGTCTCCTTGGAGCCTCGTGGCCCTGCGCCGGCCAAAGCCGGGGGGCCCCGGAAGGCAGCGGCCACCCCGTGTGGTGCTGCCCCCGTCCCTCCTGTGCCGCATCCGCCCCCCCCGGCAAAACCCCGTGGACGGTGGCACCGGGAGCAGGGCCCTGTCCCCATCCCCAACCAGGTCACTGCTGGTACCCAGGGGCACCGCGCATCCCCAGAGCCACCCCCTGTCCCCAAAACCACCCCCTGCCCCCCAGAGCTGCCTGGCCCGGGACCCCTGCACCCCCCCAGTGTCCCCCCCTGTGCCCCAGTGCTGGCAGGGCCAGGCACCAGCACCCCCAGCAGCTCCCCGCAGGTGGCCCTGCGCCCCCCAAGTCCTTTTGTCCCCCTTTCCCCATGCTTCCCCCCCCCGGTCCCCTTATCCCTGGGGCTCCCTTTGTGCTTTTTTTGGGGTTCCCGCACCCCTCTATGCCCTTCTCCCCCTTTTTGGGGTCCTTCCCCTCCCCAGCATCCCTGCACCTTTCCCTGGGCTCCCTGCACCCCTTTTTGGGATCCCTGCCCCCCCCAAAGTTCCCATTGCCCCTCTTTGGGGTCCCCACACCCCAGGGACTCCCCGCACCCCTTCCAGCACATCCTAACCCCCATTTCTGGGGTCCCCCACCCCTGAGCCCCCTCCTTCCCCCATTAGCAGCCCCCCCGTGCCCCCCCCCGTGCCCTGGACACAGGTTGTGACAAGGCTCCGCTTGTTCCCGGTGCGGGGACGATGCCGCGGGGCACGGCCGCCACCAAGCACGACCGGCACCTGCTCGGGCCGGTTACCCATTAACCCCCCCCCCCCCGCCTCCTGCCTCAGTTTCCCCCCCCCCCACAAGCATGTGGGGGGTCCTCGCAGGGCAGGGGACACGGGGACCCGTCCCCCCTCCCCGTGGCCCGCTGGCATCGCCAACCCGGGCGCCGTTCCCGTGCCCGCACGGTGCCAGCCGTGGCCGGGCTCCCCGCCAGCCCCAATTTCCCCCCTTTCCACCCCAAAAACGGGGGCCGTGATACTGGTGGCAACTGGGAGCGGAGGGTCCGCACCTCGTCCCCGTACAAAATTGGGGACGGTGGGGTTGGGGACACCGGGGGATGCGGCATGGGGCTGGGTGCTTGGGGGGGGGGGGGGGGGAGGCTGTGCAAGGGCAGGCGGGGGGGGGACGGGGACACGGGGACAGTGGGGCCTTTGTGCGCCCCGGAGGAGAGGCCTCAATGGAGCTGGCGGGGCACAAAGGCGCTTTGACGAGGCGCTTCGTTAGCATGCACGGCCCCGCGCTCGCTGCCGCCCCCCCGGCCAGCCTGGCCCCCCCCCCCCCCAGCGGGGGTCCCGGGGGCCAGCGTCCCCCTGCCACCCACCCCGCTCGGCTGCTGTCCCCTGCCCTTGGCCATCGGAGCGCCCCGAGCCCCTGCGCTGCACCCCGGGACCCCATCGCACCCGGTTTGGCCCTGGGGGGGGGACACCCCTGGGGGGGCCCTGAGGCCAGCGCCGTCCCTGTGCCCTTCACGCTGCCGGCCCCGAGCTGCAGAATTTGGGAAATTTGGGAAAATGGCGAGCACGGGGCGGCGGGGGCAGGATGGGACCGTGGAGCCCTCCCCAGCTGTGCCTCAGTTTCCCCTCTAGCGCAGCAGGGACACTGTGGGGGGGGGGTCCCCACAGCACCAGGGGACCCCAAAATGACAACCCCACACCCCCCAGTGCTACTCAACCCCCCTTAACTCCCAACAAATCCACCCCGCTGCCGGCTGCGGATTGGGGCGAAAAAAGCCCGTTTTGGCCTCTTTTCAAGCCCGCCGCCTCCGGGGCAGCTCGGCGGGGCCGGGAGCGCGTCCAGCGGACCCAGGGGCGCGGGGGGGACCCAGGGGCGCGGGGGCTCCCCCGGGAGCTGGCGGCGCCGGTGCCGATGGGGCGGATAAGGCCGGCGGGGACGGCGCGGCTCAGCCCTCGGAGCCAGCGGAGAAGCCACCGCCCGCGGCCGCAGCACGGGTAACCCGCGGCCCCGTCAGCCCCCAGACCCATTAACCGGCAGCTCACGGGGGGGTGGAACTCGCAGCCCGACTAACCCGGGTACCCCACGGCCAGATAACCCACACCAGGTACCGCACACCTCCCGTAACCCACACCTCCAGCCCACGCCCCGATACAGCACACCCGGATAACCCACACCTGGGTAACCCACACCCAGATAATCCAACCCCAAAATAACCCACATCCCAGTTAACCCACACCTGGATAACCCACACCTGGATAACCCACAGTTGGGATAATCTGATCCCAAAATAACCCACACCTGGATAGCCCACAGTTGGGATAATCCAATCCCAGGATAACCCACACCCGGATAACCCCCATCCCAGATAATCCAATCCCAGATAACCACACCTGGCTAACCCACAGCCCATCTTTGCCCACAGCCCAATCCCGCGTGGCTAATCCACAACCCTGCTAATCCAGCGTAGCTAATCTGTGGCCCCACTAATCCTCAACCCCGCTAATCCAGCATGACTAACCCACAGCCTGGCTAATCCAGCGTAGCTAATCTGTGGTTTTGCTCATCCACAGCCCAGCTCATCCGGCACACCTAACCTGCAGCCTGGCTCACCTGCAGCCCGGTTAACCCACAGCCTGGTTAACTCCCAGCCTGGTTAACCCACAGCCTGGTTAACCCCCAGCCTGGTTAACCCCCAGCCTGGTTAACCCACAGCCTGGTTAACCTGGTTAATCCCCAGTGCACCCAGGGCCGGTGCCACTAACCCAGCGCCCTGTGGGTCCCCCCCCCGTCCCCCTCGCTCCAAATGCCCTTGAAACGCCCTGACCCTGCCCCCCCCCCCCAGTCCCTGGGGCAGGAAGGGCCCCCCCCAACCACCCCACGGCCTCGGGCCTCAGTGCTGGGGGGCAATGGGGACACCCCCGTGGGCTGCCGTAGAGGGGACAGGGGTGGCCCCAGAGATGCCTGGAGGGGGTGGGAGTGGGGATGTGGTGCCCCCCACCCCGTCCGTGTCCGTCCGTCCGTCTCCCTGTCCGTCTGTCCGCCCGTCCAGGTCCCCACCGGGCTGGGGAGGGGGGAGACCCACGGGGAGGGGGGATGTGGGGACAGGGGACGTGGGGACAGAGGTGGGGGGCGAGGGGATGGCAGAGATGGGACACGGGGATACGGGGACAGCGGGGACAGAAGGGGACATGGGACATGGGGACGTGGGGACATGGGATGGGGGCGCATGGGGGGCATGGGGATGGGGGACAGGGACACTGGGGACACTGGGGACACTGGGGAGACTGGGGACACGGGGACACGGGGGCTGGGGGATAAAGGGAGGTGGGGGCACGGGACACCGGGACGTGATGGGGACACGGGACAGCGCGATGGGGGGGGCGCGGGGCCACCAGCCTGAAACCGCATCCAGTGTGTGGGGGGGACACTGGCGGCAGCCCCCAGCCCCTCACCCCCTCCCCAGGGTGGCCTGGCCGCGACCAGGGGGGTCTTTACCAGGGCGGGGGGCGGGGGGGGGCTCAGGGGGACCGGGACCACCCCACCCCCGGCGGCCCCTTACCTTGCCGGGGGGGCACCCTGGGGCGCCCGGGGGTGCCTGGCCGCGCTCAGCCCGGCCGCCGCCGGCTCCCCATGGGCTTTATGGCTCGGCGGGGCCGGCGGCGGTGGGACGGGGCCCCCCCCGCGCCCCCACCCCCCCCCCCCAACCCTCCCCGGGCCGGCCGCCTCGCAGGGCCCGGCTGGCACCGATTGGCGGGGCCGGGGAGGGGGCCCCCGGGGGGGTGGGGGGGAATGGGGGGGGCCGGGGGAGGCGGGGGGGGGGGGGCGGGGAGGAGCCGGCGTGGGGCGGGCTTGGGGGGGGGGGCGGGGGGGTTAATGGGGTGGAAAACGAGCCCGGGCCGGGTCACGTTACCGGCCTCGGGGCGGGGGGGGGGAAACGAGCACCCCCCATATCCCCCCCCCCCCACATCTCCCCTCCCCACCGCAGCACCGGGCCCCCCCCACCCGTGTTTTGCGTGGGGTCCTGAGACCCCCGTGGGGAGGGGGGGGGGCACAGGGTGGGTGTCACCCGTGGGCAACCCCCCTCCCCCCGACACCATCACCCCCTCAACCCCCCCCCCGAGGGCTGATGATGATGATGATGATGGAGCGGCGGGGGGGGGGGGCGCGGGGCAGCGGGACCGTGGGTGCGTGGCCGTGGGTGCGTGGGGCCGCCCCCCCCCGCACAAGGCCCCGCTGTTCCCGGGCCGGTCCCGGCACAAAGCGCCTTTGTCTGCCGGGGGGGGGCCGGGGAGGGGCCGGGGCCGCCACCGCCACCGGGAGGGGGGGGACAACCGGGGGGGGGGGAGGAATTTTGGGGAGGGGAGGGGGGGGCACCACCGGAGGGGGTGTGGGGAGGGGGTCAGCAGCGAGCACCGTGTGGGTGCGGAGCGCAGCACCATGCACCCCCCCCCCGTGCCACGCGTGTCCCCGAGCACACGCGTGGGCGCAACCCCGGCGCATTTTGCGCCCCCCTCCCCAAACCCCCCACGCGTGACCCCGCCGCTCTGCCCTTCCCGGGAGGGGGGGGGTCGGGGGGTGAGGGGGGGGTTAAGGGGGGGTTTGTCCCGGTTCGGCTCGGCCCGGGGCCGGGGGGGGCCGTGCCGGGGGCGGGCGCTGCTCGGTATTTTTAGCCGCGCGCTCCCGGGGCGCAGCCGTTGCCGGGGAACGGCGGAGAGCGGCCGGCGGGGGAGGCGCGGGGGGGGGCGGGGGGGGAAAAAAAACGGTGTTTTGGGGGGGGGGGGGCGGGGGTTGGGGGGGAGCTGGGCCGGGCCGAACCGAGCTGAGCCCGAACGGGACCGGGTGGGACCGGGCCGAGCCGAGCCGGGCGCTGCGCTCGTCCTGCGCCATGCGCGCAGCGCGCGGGGGGGGCGCGCCCCGGCGGGAGCCGCGGGGGGAGCGGTGAGTGAGGGGGGGGGGGCGGGAGGGCAAAGGGATGGGGAGGGATGGGGGGGGGGCGAGGGGCAGAGCGGGGGGGGGCGGGGGTGGAGGGGACGGCCCCGGGGGGCTGCTGCTGCCCCCCACTCCCCCGTGTTGCCCCCCCCCCCCTTCGATCTGTCCCGCACCCCCAGCCCCGCTATCTGCACACACCCCCCCCCGGCACATCTCAGCCCCCCCCTCGCAGCGAGGTGACCCGGGGGTGGCGCTGGGGGCCCTGACACCGGTCGGGGGCACACAAGGCCTGCACGGAGGTGAAGGGTGCCCCCCCCCCCCCCCCTTTCCCCTCTGTATATTTTGGGGAAGATGCCCCCTCCCCCCCCTCCCCCCCAAATCTGCCTGGACCACCCCCTCAAAGCCCAGGGGCCATGGGGTGCCCCATGGCAGGGAGTGTGGGGGGTGGGACAGGGCTGTGCGGGGCACAGCTTGGGGGGGGGGCACGGATAGGTTGGGGGGGGGCAGATGCATGTGTGTGTGAGCATCGTGTGTGCGTGTGCATTGCCCGGCCCCGTGTGCGTGCGCTGGCATCGCTCCAGTGCGTGCACGGGACTGGTGCACACACGCTCCGGTGCATGGCAGCGTGCAACGACCCCCCCCGCACCCCCCCCCCCAGGCTACACGCGTGTGCATGCACCCCCCCCGTGGGCAAACACACGTGTGTGCACAGCCCTGGGTGCTGACGTGCCGGTATCTGCTCGTGTGTGTGTGTGTGTGTGTGTGTGTGTGCACACGTGTGCAGCTGTGTGCGCGTGTTTGCACGCGTGTGCAAGTGTCAGTGGATGCGTGCGTCTGCATACACGTGTGTGTGTGCGTGTGCATGTGCGTGTGTGTGTGTGTGTGTGTGCACACGCGTGTGCACCTGCGGGCAGCTGGATGCAGGCGTGTGCACGTTTGCAGGTGTGCACGCATCCTTTGTGTGAGTGCACGCATCGTGTACACATGTGTCTATGCGTGTGCACACACACACACACACGTGTGCCCTCACTCATCCCCGCAGTCCCGTGCCTCATTGACCCCCCCCAGCCTCCTGCTGCCCCCCCCTCTGCACCTGCCCTTCCCAGTGCCTCCCAGTGCTCCCAGTTGGGCGCCACCACCACCACCCGCTCCCTCCCGCAGGCGCTGAGGGCGATGGCTCAGGACAACGCCGCCTTCTGCGGGGTGCCCGAGGGGGGGCCCGGCGAGGCCAAGGCCCCCCCCGTCCCCCCCCGGCGCCGGGGGGCCGGGGCCCGCAAGCGTCAGCGCTACGTGGAGAAGGACGGCAAGTGCAACGTGCAGCACGGGAACGTGCGCGAGACCTACCGCTACCTCACCGACATCTTCACCACCCTGGTGGACCTCAAGTGGCGCTTCAGCCTCCTCGTCTTCATCCTGGCCTACGCCGTCACCTGGCTCTTCTTCGGCCTCATCTGGTGGTTCATCGCCTACTGCCGCGGCGACCTGGACCACCTGGAGGACCACGCGTGGACGCCCTGCGTCAACAACCTCAACGGCTTCGTCTCCGCCTTCCTCTTCTCCATCGAGACGGAGACCACCATCGGCTACGGCCACCGCGTCATCACCGACAAGTGTCCCGAGGGCATCGTGCTGCTGCTGCTCCAGGCCATCCTGGGCTCCATGGTCAACGCCTTCATGGTGGGCTGCATGTTCGTCAAGATCTCGCAGCCCAACAAGCGCGCCGAGACCCTGGTGTTCTCCTCGCACGCCGTGGTGTCGCTGCGGGACGACCGCCTCTGCCTGATGTTCCGCGTGGGCGACCTGCGGGACTCGCACATCGTGGAGGCCTCCATCCGCGCCAAGCTCATCAAGTCCAAGCAGACGCAGGAGGGCGAGTTCATCCCCCTGGACCAGACCGACCTGAGCGTGGGCTTCGAGACGGGCGACGACCGCCTCTTCCTCGTCTCGCCCCTCATCATCAGCCACGAGATCGACGAGCGCAGCCCCTTCTGGGACGTCTCGCGGCACCAGCTGGAGAAGGACGATTTTGAGATCGTCGTCATCCTCGAGGGCATGGTGGAGGCCACAGGTAACGGGGCCACCGGGGGGTGGGACGCACCGGGAGGCGCCGAACCTCTGTGGGGACACCTTGTGTCCATGGGGACGTCTCTACGGGGCCGCCACCTCCATGGGGACATCTCCATGATGAGGGGACACCTCGGTTCCAAGGGGACATCTCTGTGGGACCGCCACCTCCATGGGGCCATCTCCATGCAGATTCCTCCATGGGGCCACGTCACGTCCATGGGGACTGCTCTATGAGGACGCCACTTCCATGGGGACATCTTCATGTGGACACCTCACCTCCAGGGGGACACCTGCATGGGGACACCTCACCTCCACAAGGACATCTCCATGCGGCCGCTTCATTTCCACGGGGACACCTCCAGGGGACAGCACCTCTATAGGGACACACCATGTGCATGGGGACATCTCCAGGGGGACACCTCATCTCCATGGGGACATCACCTCCATGCCCCACGCACCACACTCAGGGTGCCCCATGCACTGGGTGCAGCACAGATCGGGGTGCCCCGTGCCTTACAGTTTGGGGTGCCCCCCACCCCCAACCAGGGTACCCCATGCACCGGGTGCCCCCTACCCACCCCCAGGCCACCCCATCCCCTTCCCCAACCCCATGGCCACACCAGGGGCAGCGTCCTCGTGCCGTGCGCTCTGCGCTCGCGCCGTGCACGCATGCGGGGTGCAGCCTGCGGGACCCCCACCCCATCCACACCCCCCCAAATCTCCCCGCCGCCCCCCAGGGATGACGTGCCAGGCGCGCAGCTCCTACCTGGCGGACGAGGTGCTGTGGGGCCACCGCTTCTCGCCGGTGCTGAGCCTGGCCGAGGGCTGCTACGAGGTGGACTACGGCGGCTTCCACCACACCGTGCCCGTGCCCACCCCGGCCTGCAGCGCCCGGCAGCTGGCGGCGGCGGCCGCCCGGCGCGATGCCCACCTCTACTGGTCCATCCCCAGCCGCCTGGACCAGCCGCTGGAGGAGGCGGCGGTGGCGGCGGTGGAAGAAGGGGCCGGGGGGGAGCCGGGACCCTCCTCCCCACCCCCAACCTCGCCCCCCCCGGAACACAACGGCACCCTGGCCGGCCCCGAGGGGTTGTGACGGCGAGGGGTGCTGGGGTTGGGTGAATAAAGGCTGACCCCCCCCCCCAAGCTGCATCTCCCCCCTCCCCAGATACGGTGATGGTGGTGGGTTATTTATTTATTTATTTATTTATTTATTTGGGGGGGGGGGCAGTGCGGTGGTGCCAGGTTCCCCCCCCCCCCCCCAGTGTCATCGCCTGCAGCGCCACGAGGGGACCCGGTGTCCTCGTCACCCTGCCCCTTGCTTTGGGGTTCATGGGGGGGGGGAAATCACCTGGGGAGCTGGGGGGGGGCCGTGCCATCCAATACCCCCCCCCCCCATTGGGTTTGATTCCCCTTCTGCCCCCCCCCGGCTGCGTGCTCTTGGCACACGCACCCTGCCTCAGTTTCCCCTACACCCCCCCCCCCCCAAAAAAAAAAAAAGGAGCTCGGGGGCATGGAGAGGTGCCCCTAGGTGGGGGGGTGCAGGCTTTGTGCCCCCCCATCAAGGGGTGGCAGATTGTCCCCATAACATCAATGCCCCCCGCTCGGTTGTTATTGTAGGACCTACATTAACTCCAGCGTGCCCCCCCTCGGTTTTTGGGGGTGAGCCATTAGCGTGGCCGGGGGGGGAGGGCCTCATTCCTAATTATTTTTTTTTAATTAAGGGGGAAACCGGGAGGGGGGGGGCACCTCCCCGGCACCCATGGGTGCCCCCCCCCCCGATGGGGCTGGACACAAAGGGGGGGGCCCTGCGGTGCCGGGGGGGGGCGGGGATGGCCCGAAAGGAACCGGAGGGGGCGGGGCAAGGAGGGAGGGGGCGGGGTTTATTTGGGCGAGTCCATCCCAAGCCCCGCCCCCAGCCCGCCCAGGCCCCGCCCCGTCCGCATTCCTCCCGCCCCCCCCCCCTCCCCCCCGGCCCACGCGTGTTCGCGGCCCCGGGTCGCGGCAGCGCTGCCCAGTCCGGGGGGGGAACTGGGAGCACTGGGAGCACTGGGAGCACTGGGAGCACTGGGAGGGGGCCGGGGCCCACGCCAGGTCCCCCGTGGGGCCGGGGCCGGCTGCGCCCGCGTCATTTGTTTGCTCAGCTGGGGGACAGCGGGGGGGGGGACAGCGGGGGGGGGGGGGACAGCGGGGGGGGCACAGCGGGGACACGGCCCCGGTAAACACCCCCCCGCCCACCGCCTCCGCCCCCCCCCCCCGGCCTTGTTCCTGTCCCCAACCCCTGCTGGGGGGGGCTGGGGGGGGGTTGGGGGCAGTGGGGGGGGCTGAGGGGGGTCGGGGGGAGGGGGGGGGCTCGGCAGAGGGGGGTTGGTGGGGCAGACTGGGAGGGACTGGGGGATACTGGGATGGGGTGGGAGGTTTGGGGAGCACTGGGAGGTACTGGGGCAAATTGGGGAGGGACTGGGATGGACTGGGAGGGAGTGGGGGTTCTGGGGGGACTGGGGGATACTGGGAGGGACTGGGAGTTCTGGGGGGACTGGGAGGGACTGGGAGATCTGGGGGACTGGGGATACTGGGGATCACTGGGATAGAATGGGAGGTGCTGGGGCAGAGTGGGGGGAATGGGAGAAACTGGGATATACTGGGATGGAGTGGGAGTTCCAGGGAGACTGGGAGGACTGGGACAGGCTGCATAATACTGGGATGGAATTGGGAGGTGCTGGGGGAAAGCTGGGGCATACTGGGAGGTATTGGGGCATACTGGGATGTATTGGGGTATACTGGGAGGTGCTGGGACAGAGTGGGCATGCTGGCATAGACTGGGGGGACTGGTCCAGACTGGGCTTGCAGGGTTGGACCATGAAGGAACGGGGACAGACTGGGGATACTGGGGCACACTGGGGGTGCAGGGCTGGACTGGCGCGACTGGGGCACACTGGGGATACTGGGAGTGAAGCTGGACCAGGGAACTGGCGCAGACTGGGGGTCCTGGGGATACTGGTGCAGGCTGGGCTACGGGGATACCGGGGGAGAGGAGGGTACTGGTGCAAACTGGTGCGGACTGGGGGACGGGGACGATACTGGGAGTGCTGATGCCGACTGGGGACACTGGTGCAAGGGCTGGGGGCCCCTCGGCCGTGCCCCCCCCCGCGTCCTTGGGCCGCCCTTGAGGCTCGGAGGCGGTTGCCGTGGCGACTAAGCCGGACCCTGGGGGGGCCCGGGGCGGGGATGGGGGGGGTGGGTACTGGGAGGGCCGTTGGGCACTGGGGGCACTGGGGGGGCCTGGGCACAGCCGCGTGTCCCGGCCCTGCCCCCCCCCGGCTAATTTTAGCCTCCCCACTTGCTCTCGGTGGCATCAGCGGGGGGGGGCATGGCCAGCGCGGGGGGGGGAAGAGCGGGCTAGGACCATACTGGGAGAATTGGGACCATACTGCGAAAAGTGGGAGCGGACTGGGAGAACTGGGACTGGACTGGGAAAAGTGGGACCATACTGGGAGAACTGGGACCGGACTGGGAGAACTGGGACCGTGCCCCATTCCCAGCGCTCAGAAGTGACCCCCCCCAAAAAAAAAAGTCCCAGTCCCACAAAAGGGGGGTTGCGGGGGGGGGGGTCCGGACACCCCCAGTGTTCCCGGGGGAGGGGGGGGAAGGGAGCAGCCCCCCCAAAACACCGAGCGGGGAGGGGAGGGGGGGGCGGAGGGGTCCGGCGGGCCGTGGGGGGGGGGGGGGGGGTGGGGGGGGCCGGGCCGGGGCCGGGCCGGGCGGGGCCGGGCGGGTTTTTCTCCGCCGCTGCCTTCGCCCCCCCCCCAGAGCCCCGGGCCGGGAGCAGCGACGGCAGCGCCATGGGCAGAGGGGTGAGTAGGGGGCGGCCCACGCGGGGCACGCACCCACGCGGGGCACCCGCCCGGCTCCTGGCAGCTGCCTCCCCCCCCCCCCTCCAAGAGTGGGGACGACCCCCCCTTGACACCCCCCCAACCCCAAAAAGCTGCCCCCTTCCCCTCCTCTCGGCAGCTGCCCGCTAGGTCGCCCCCCCCCACGCGTGACACCCCCCACGCGTGACTCCCACCCACGCGGGACACCCGGCACGAGGCCACCCACGAGGGGGCTCCCGCCCCCCCCGGCACCTGCCTGCCCCCCCCCCCTCGCAGCTGTTGCCCCCGTGGGGGCTGCTCCCGCCACCAGCGCCCACCCACGGGTGCTCCGCAGCCCCCCCCTCCAAATTGCCACCCCCCCCCCCCGAAGGTCCCACTGTGTCCCCCCCCCTTCACTGTCCCCCCCCATTGTCACCCCGTGGGTCCCACGGAGGGAAACTGAGGCACGGAGCCGGGGGCGCTGCCGTGGAGAAGACCCAGCCCCTGTGTGCCCCCCCCACGCGTGTTCGTGTCTCCCCCCAGCCCCACGTCTGTGACACCCCCTTCTGCCCCCCCCACTCGTGTCCGTGTCCCCCCCACGGGACAGTGGCCCCGTGCCCGTGTCCCCCCACCGGCTGCTCTTTGCCAGGGTCCCTGGTGCCACGGCAGCCTCCGGGGGGGGGGGGACACCCCCAGTCCTTGTCGCCCCCCCTTTGTCCCCCCCTTTACACTTGACACCACTGCCCCCCCCCCCACCCCACTTTCCCCCCCTCAGCCCAGGGGTCTCTGTCCCCAGCCACCCACTCACGGGCATTTCCCTGGGGACAGAGTGTGGGGGGGGGACACCCCCTGCCCCCCCCCCAAAATAAAATTATTGGGGTACCCCCAGCAGTGCCCCCACCCCCTCCAAGCAGAAACATCCCCAAATGGGGGGGGGGCACACAATATTTGTGTGTGGGGGCAGACAGCAGAACCCCCCCCAAAAAAAAAACACTACTTTGGGGCCCCCCCGCTGTGTGGGGCAGTGGTTGGGGGCAGCCAGCCGCCCCCCCCCCCCCGTCCCCCCCCCTTGTCCCCGCGGTAACACGACCCCGCTGCTCCCTGCAGTTGTTCTTGGCACCGGGGCCGTTTTCCATGACAGCATCGCGGCCCCCCCACAGCCCCCCCCCGGCCCCACGCTGGGGGGCAGCCACCGCTCCC